>NW_015173687.1:114120-158697 GCF_001447785.1 Gekko japonicus | reverse complement strand
ACAATGTTCAGAGAGGGGAAAAAACAGGATGAACTGGTTTCTAGGGTAGAGCATTTGTGCAGTGTTTAAAGCCAAGCGAACAAAAGGTGGTTGCACCTTTTTTAAAAAAAAAACCTGTAAAAATTGGAAGGAAATCCTCCGAAAATTGTTTTAATAGCCAATGAGAACTGGTTGGGGGTAGGGAAAATTGTGTAACTGAGTTTTCAGTAAAAGCTTTGTGAAGAACTTAAGTTTAGTGTGCAGCTTTCTTTTTTTTCCAAGAAATAAAACTGAAATAATTACATATTGGCATAGATGGTGCTTTTTATAGTGAAAGCATTACAGTTCCAACAGAACCTACAGGTTTCTGCCCCAAGGACGTTGTAGTCTGAAGTAGACTTGTCAAATAGATTATTTCTTATCTACCTGTGGCAGTTAAAGATCACCTCCAGGTGAGCAGGTAGGGAGGTTTGTGTAAACTGGATGAAAATAGGTGTTCCCATTTGTGTGAGGGTGGAAGCTTAGTAAAAAAACCCCTTTTTTGTTGATTAGTAACTTCTATGAGGAGCTGTGGTGGCTCAAGTGATTAAGACACTGAACTGCAGGCTGTGGAAGGTCAGTAGTTCAGCAGTTCGAGACCCGGGTGCCGCATGATGGAGTGAGCTCCCATCTCTAGTTCCAGCTCCTGCCAACTTAGCAGTTCGAAAGCAAGAAATTGCAAGTAGATAAATAGGTACCACTTCGGTGGGAAGGTAACAGCGTTCCGTGCGCCTTGGTGTTTAGTCATGCCGGCCACATGACCACAGAAACGTCTTCGGACAGCGCTGGCTCTTTGACTTGGAAACGGAGATGAGCACCGCAACCCTAGATTCGGATTCGACTGGCTTTTGAGCGAGGGAACCTTTACCTTTACCTTTAACTTCTATGAAGTAATCTGGCTTTAGAGTTTGACGGCAAGGTACCCTTTTCTTCTTTTCCTCCATCTTTGCACTTTGGCCCCTCCTTGCCCTGGTCACGAGATGGCAACACAGTCCAGAGTGGGTACGAAGAAAATCAACACCATCTGAGATTATGTAATTGATTTATAGATTTTGTTAATCTTAACATTGTTTTAACTGCTGTACATTGCCCAGAACCTTGTGTATGCAGGGACTGGGTGATTCACAACTCTAAAGTAATAAATAAATAAATAAATAAATAAAGGTTGGAAGAAGAAGAGATTGGTTTTATACCCCGCCCTCACTACCCAAAGGAGTCTCAGAGTGGCTTACAAACTCCTTTCCCTTCCCCTCCCCACAACAGACACCCTGTGAGGTAGGTGGGGCTGAGAGAGCTCTTGACAGAAACTGCTCTTTTTCAAGAACAGCTGTGCCCAAGGTCATCCAGCCAGGTGCAAGTGGAGGAGTGGGGAATCAAACTCTCCCAGATTAGAGTCCAGGCAGGGGGAGCGGAAGGGAGGCAAGGGTAGTTAAGGAATGCTGCGCTGCATGCTCAGACTTTCGTTGTTGGATGGGAAGGGGGTGGGATTATCAAGGACAGAGCTTGCTCTGCATTCAGAAATTCCCAGGTCTAGTCCACAGCATCTCACATATACCTTGGAGAACCTCCACTAGTCAGCACAGACACTTTTGACTTGAGGTATAAGGGCAGCTTCTCATTGACGTGACCTGAAGATGAAGATGACGTCCAAGTGGTGAAAATTCGGTACCTTGAGCTGGGTTGCTGCTGAAGCCAAAGTCTCTTCATTTGTGAATTAGTGAGAGTTCATAAAGCCATACAGAAGGGATTAGGACTTCACTGTAGGAGAGCGAAGACTTTCTCCACAAGTGATGCTGGCGTATCTTATGGTAGACCATACGCCTTGCGTGCTGAAGGTCCTGGGTTCAGTCCCTGGGAGCAGTGCTGACTGTGTGCAGTCAGAGTAGAATGCCCTGAAATAATAGACCTATCATCCAATTTAGTATAAGGGAGCTTCCTCCCGTCATGTGAATGTGCTGGACTGGGCCCCTGGAATTTACCATGCCCAGATGGTGACTTACTCCGCAGTATTGTGGGTTTACATTTTATGAAGATTATGAAACATTTTGCATATAAAAGTACTATAAATATGCCCTTAATAAATAGTTGTGCATAAGGATGGGTCAGTCAGGTGAGAAACCAGAAATCTACATAGCCCAGTGTCCTGTATTGAACAGTGACTTGCCAGATGTTTCTGGGAAGCTTGCAAGCAGGATATTAAGAGGACACCCTTCACGGAGAGCCAGCGTGATGTAGTGGTTAAAATGTGGAGCCAGTGGGATGTAGTGGTTAAAATGTTGGACTAAGATGTGGGAGACCCAGGTTTGAATCCCCACTCTGCTATGAAAGCTTGCTGGGTGGCCTTGGGCCAGTCACACACTCTCAGCCTAACCTACCTCACAGGGTTGTTGTGAGAATAAAGCAGAGGCGAGGAGAACAATGTAAGCCACTTTGGGTCCCATTTGGGGAGAAAAGCAGGATATAAATAAATAAATTGTAGTTCACCTGTATCATCTTGTCCTTTGAAGGTGTTAACTGCCTCTGAATATGAAGGTTCCATTTAGTTACAACCATTGAAGATAGATAAGAACATCAGATTAGTTTTGCTGGATGATACAAGAAGTCCATCCAGTCCGGCATCCTGTTTCCAACAGTAGCAGCAGCCCCCTCCTGTTATGCCTTCCCAGCACTGTAAGATATGCTGCCTCTGGTTGTGGAGGTTCTGCTCCAAGCTAACAGCCATTCACAGGCTTATTGGTAATTTTGATCTTTTCAAAAGTCCACTTATTCTGGTAGCTCTTGAAGCATCCCATACAAATGATATTCCATGTTAATTATGCATTATGTGTGTGTGTGTCCATCTTTATAGAAACAATTCATTTTGCATTCAGCAAATACTTAACGCAGGATGTTTTTCTTCCTTTAAAACTGTTTTTAAAGCCTACAGCCAAAAATTGCCTGCTTTAAACATTACCAAACTGTTTATATCAGATGCTTTGCCATACCTAGGATATGGAGAAAAAAAATTGAAAACAGCATCTGCTCACTCAGGCAACTGTTTTCTTTGCACATTTTAAAAATAATATTTCCCTTCAAAAGGCCCTCAAAATAGTATTTATTCTTTTTTATCTAGAATTTGAGAAGATAATGAAAGATGGCTTCTAATGCCAGTGTAAGAATACTCCCCTGTGAGTAATCCCCATGGAATAGACCCAGATAGGATTTTGAGTAGATCTGCTTGGGATTGCTCTCTTAATTTGGTTGTGTTCAACCTTTTGGTGCTCCAGTTTCTCTCCCCCCCCCCCTTTCTCCGCTTTAAACTTTTTCTTTTTTCTGGGTAAATGGTAAAAACAAAAACATGGCCTGCCTCTGTGATCTGGCTGGTGCTACCTTTGCTTGCCCACATCTTTATTGAATTTTTCAAAGAGTCTTTTTTTTCCCATGCTGGGTCACACATGCACTGCAAGCTCATAAATGCAGCAGTGGAATTTCTCCCACCCTGCCTCTGAATTCTGTGCCTCCAGCATGTTGTAATTTCATTGTCAATGCTGAACAGGAAAATTGCTAAAAACCTGAAGTCAAACATGCAAAGTTTAGTTCTGGTTCCTGTTACTGTTGTTCCCTTTTGCTGGCCACATATATATTTGTCTGTAATAAATGGGGGTGGGGGGAGCGTATTGTCTTTGTTTAAAGCTCTGCCTGGCCAAGAACTTTTAGGTAGCTTTCAGAAATGAAAAATCTTATGGTCCAATTTTTGGCAGAAGCGATGCAGGCAAGACAGCTAAACCTTCTCCTTGCTGTGTACATTTAAGTACATAAGAACACAAAAAGAGCTGTGCTGGATCAGACCAATGGTCCATCTATTCCAGCATCCTTTCTCACACAGTGGACAATTAGTTACTCTGGAGGGCCAACAACCTGGCATAGAAGCTAAGGCCTTCTTCTGATGTTGCCTCCTGGCACTGGTATTCTGAGGTTTACTGCTTATGAATGTGGAGGTTCTCTTTAGTCATCATGGCAGATCTGTAGTGGCAGAAATTCTTGTAGACTGGAAACGACATCATTAGAAGACTCCATCAGAAGTCTTTGTCCAACTCGGTGGACTCTTCATCCACAAAAACTTCTGCCACAGTAAATGTTACTTGTTTCTTGTGCATCAAAGCCTTTACTTTGTTTTTCCACACTTAACAGGTGAGCAGGGATCCTTCTCTATAGATTCCTGAGGTGGAGACCTGCCTTTTGCTCTGTCAAGAGCCGTGTATGCTATATATAATCTATATGCAGTGAAGCTGTCATACAAAATAGTGAAAACAGCGCAGCAGAAAATGAGTACCCAGATAGTGGCAAACCACAGTTGGTCATATTGTCTGAGTTTGGTCTCTTCCCTCCAGAACAAGGTTTAGCTGTGGGTTGAAGTCCTGGTTGGGAAAACTGATAGCTAGCCACAGCTGGTTGTTTTGAATACAACTCAGCCTGCTTGGCCACAAAAGTGGAAATTTCTTATTTCCAAGCCATGTGTGAGGGGAAGGGTTTTTTTTGGACAGGTGGAGGTGGGGAAGCAGGAGCGCACTAAGCTGACTTATATTGTCATATAATTCATCTGCCAAGTTCTGTTTTGCCTACTGAGACAGACAGTGGTTCTCCAGTGTCTGTGGCATAGGAAGATCTTTCTCATCACCTTTTGCCTGAGATCTTTTAGCTGGAGATGCCAGGGATTGAACCTGGACTTTACATATGCAAAACAGGTGCTCTGGAGTCTTTCCTCCAGCAAGATCTTATCTTCTATATTTTTATCCTGCCTTTCCTCCAAGGAGTGTTTTAATAGTTGAGTGGCTTTTAATTGCCATGCAGTCACAATAAGCTCTTTACCTCAGGCTTCTAATTGATGTTCCAATAGTCTTATGTGACCCATTGTTTTTTTCCTGTCATCAAACATTGCTGTTTTTATTTCTTAGGTTTTTATATTTAATTGGGAGGTGCTATTTTTGTTCTGGTTGTATGGGCTGTTGTATTAGTGCTGCTTTTGTATTAACTGTAATTTGATATTTTAATTGTATACCACATGCCAACTTGAAAGCCCCCTTGGCTAAGAGTTCTAGGACACAAATTTGTGTGTTATAAATAAACAAATTAGCCATGAGCTTCCTTTGGGAAAAGGCGGGGTAAAAATCACACCCAAAAAATAAAACAACCAGTATGCTTTTTCAAAAAGTTAGGCAGTCTAAAAATTCATCTTGAAGCTCCCCCCTCTTCAACACATTCCTCACCCCCCCCCTCATTTCACTAACTATTACGGACAAACCAGCCTTTCTTGACGTAAAAAGAATTCAGCATTTTTTTTTTAATAAACTTGCTGTTTGTTTATTTTTATACCCGCTTGGGAAATTAATCAAGGGGTATTTATAGATTTTGTGGTTGGCCAAAGGGGAATTAGTTTGCTACAAGAATTTCTAAGATTTCCACATTAAGCCTGCTTTTTTTCTTATTTTTTTAAAGACTATCTTAGTCTTTCCTTTACTCTGTAATTATTGTTTCAGCTAAAAATTTAGGGGAGGAAAGAAATGTTTTCCTTTATGGTCTGATTTGGGCATTGGCTTAATGGGTTACTCTGCCCCCTTCCTGTTTAAAAACAGAATACACACATACCAATTTACAGAAAGAGAAGATAAAATTCTCATGCTTTCAGTTCACCTGGTTTATCTCAACATAGCCGGCCCTTGGGAACATACAAGTACAGTGAAATTGCTGTAGCTGACCCATACTGGGTTAACCAGTATGTGGTATCATGCTGATCTGCCCTAGTCTTAAAGTACACCTTAGTTTTGCCCCTGACCCCCAAGGTCTCTGGGCTCGACTGTCAGCCTGGACATCCTACCCACAACTCACCCCGCAGTTTCTCCTGTGAGCAGGAGAAAATGAGGGTTGGGTTTTTGCTTTTGTTTAGTTTCTCTGGCTCAACAGTAAAAAAACAGAATCCATAAGAATTGTGTCCAGATTAGACATGCTGTCCTGTGGATGTTCCCATTTACTGTGGGAACGTCCTTCTGTCCATGTGGAGAAAAATCCTTGTGGGGATGCAGTCCTTGTTTAGAAGAAGGTTGGATCTCCATACAAACATGTTAAATCTTCAGTTATAATCTCTTAAAAATGAACTGTGATTGTTTTATCAACCACATGGAGCTAAAGGGTACTTCTAACGGAGGAGAACAGAGGAAGATTATTAGGCTTCCGATGTTTCACGTTGACACATTTATTCAAGTACTATATTTATTAACATTGGATTCTAGACTAGACTGGAAAGTCACCAGGTATTCTCAGATCCAGGTGATGCCATTCGGTATCTCACTGTGATTGTCTCAGGATCCCTTCTCTGCATTTAGTTTTCGAAGCTTGAATATTTATAACACTACAAACCAAACAACCTGGACATTTAACTTGCCCTTTATGGAGAAACACTCTTTGCCTAGTGACCCTTACCCTTTACTTCTGGAACATTCTGTGCCTTTACAACCCTGCATTGTCCATGCTTGCTTGGAAGTAAATCCTGTGGATTCTTTCTGAATAGGCAGCAGGTCTTTGCAAATTTTGGCTTTCAAGTAAGTGATCCTGCTTAGTTGCATGTGTACAGAAACACCCAGGGAGGAATCTGTCCCTAGTCACTAAGAAGGTAGAATTATGCATTGCATGTGGACAGCATGACCAAGTCTTTTAGGTTATATTGTGTAAAGGCACTGTTTGGTTACAGTAAATTTTATAGAACCTGGTTAGGGTGCATGCTTGTTTAGGAAATAGCTGGATGTCAAATTGGGAAGATTTAACATTACCAAAAAGAGAGGCCAAAATTTAAATTTTGGTTTAATTTGTCTTGGTTATAATCAATCCATCTTCAATAGTGTTTTATCCCAGAAGTTTTCCTTAGAAGGTAAGGACTTGAAAGGCTTTTTGGAAGTTGGATTGTACAGTGGGTTTTCTGTGATACAAGAGTTTCTTTTGGCCAAGTTCCGCTTGTTCATCCTTGTTCATCCTTTTTAAAAATTATATTTGCCAATTCTTAAGCTCTTCTGCCAGTTTTATTTGGGAAAGAGATTAACAAGTCCAGAATTTCCTGAGTAATTTTTTTAAAAGCAATACTTAATTGGCTACCCTCCAAGTGTCTTTACTGGAGGATGGTTTTTGGTGATAAGTTACATATTTTTAGTTAATAGTTGACCAATTTCACATGGGACTTCTATAAGAACTCCTGGGGTAAATGCCACCTGGCCCCTGTGGCGTGTTACTTTTTAACTTGCCAGTTACATCGGAAATGTCAACCTCCCGTCGATTTTGTTTTGATAAAGTTTCTGTGGTGCGCTGCCAGGAAAAAAGGCATGGTTCAGGCGTGAATTTGCCTCCACCATCTTCTGCAGGGAAGACAAACCAGCCAAGAATTTGTTGAGCTAATTTTGTGTTCTTTTTCCATCTTCTTTTTTTATACCTTTGTTATTTAATTTCTCCACTGTTTCCCTGGCACCTTTCTTTTCTCTTTGTTACTTAAAAAGAAGTATTTGTTACTCATTTGTATGCCTTGCGAAATTTGTTCTTCCAGTTCTTCTTTCTCGTGATCAATTTATAGTGGAGCTGCACTAGAAGTTCTTACTCATACTCAAGTTCATTTTTGTACCTGCCAAAAATTGACCTCTGTGTTTGGAATTGGTTGGGCAGGCAAAAAAACACACACACCCAAACCCCACCCAAACCCCACCAGGGTGTGCTCCTGCTTTGGGAGGGGCTGTGACCCAGCAGTGGAGAGCCTCCGTTGTGGTCAAAAGTTCCCAGGTTCAGTCTCCGATATATCAGCTAGAATCCTGAGTGTTGGAAAAACCTGTGCCTGAGACTGTGGAGAGCTGCTGCCACTCAGGGTAGTCTATTCTGAGTTAAATGGGCTAATGATTTGAGTTAGTATAAGGGCCCATTTCCTGTGGGAGCGCACAGGAGCAGAGCTCCAGCAGTAAGGATCCCAGGGGGCGGGCACATGCAACAAGCCCCACCCCCTGCTCCCAGCAGTCCTCAGTCAGGACACAAGGAGCAAAAAACAGCCAGGTAACTTGCAGAGCCCCCCCCCGCCTTCAGGTATAAGCTCTCCCTCCTCTGTGAGGGCAGATCTACGCATCCCCCCCCATAGCTAGCAATCCAAAACAGTCCAGTGGCACCTTTAAGTGTTTTATTCAGGTACAAGCTCTCCCTCCTCTGTGAGGGCAGATTTGTATGCCCCCCCCCAAGAGCTAGCAATCCAAAACAGTTCAGTGGAGCCTGAGCGGTGGGTATTGCCTTCTGACACACTTCCGGTGATGTCAGGGGGTGTGGCATATGCAAGTAAGTTATGCTAATGTTATGCTAATGAGCTCCTGCACCTCTTTTTTCTATGAAATGACCCCTGTATAAGACTACTTCATACACTCATGTTAATAGTTATCTCCTGGAAAGGCACTTATGACGCCCCTTTCCTCTTCCCTCCCTCAGAGGCACGATTTTCCTTCCGTTTTTCTTTCCCTTTTGTGACTGAGCCGACCTACTTGTCTGTTTTCTTCTTTCCTGAAGAATTCTGGAAAGAATTCTGTCCCACCCTGTCACAGTATAATATTTTGGTTGTTTGCTCAGCCCAGGAACCTGAGGGAAGGAATGGAAGCCCCTTTTAACTTATATGACTTAAATGGCACTTGAGAAGTTTTTATATTCCAAATTAACAAAATATTTTATTCAACATAGAAGGGAAAGGTCAGGTGAAATCAGGGGTAAAATATCTGAGGTGAAATCAGTACATGCACAGACCGTAGTTCTTATGTTTCAGGCTAATGAAAGTTTCTTAAGCTATTCACAGTTATTTGAATGTCTTTGTTGAGAGGCATTTGTTCCAATGTTTTCCCCAAACACTTCAGTACACTTTCTTTGAGTATTCTCTGACTGTTTTGGTTTCCAAAAGGCTGGTACCCTCTTTCCAGTACCCAACTCCCTTCTTGTGAAACACCAGTACTCATCTGAGTTTTTAGCTGACTCTTAAGGCAGTTTCTAACCACACCAGACCAGTGATATCTGTACTCTTCAAAGCTAACTTCCTGTTTGACTGGGTAGGGAATTTTCTTCTCTCTAGAAGATCTATCCCCTTTCCTTGGGCTTGAATGGTAGTCTCTTTCTAACTACCCACTGGTCCTTGCTGACTTTCCCCAGTTCTCCTGTCTCTGTTAAACTGCTCTCAGTGAGGGCTCAATTCCAAATGAATTGTCCTCCTCAGCATTCAGCTCTAAAGTCCCTCTCTGCTCAGCTGATGCTAACCAATCAGATCTCTTGGAACAGCCTGTCACTCAAGGCTCTCTGGCTCTGTGAAGAATTAGCCCTTCACAGCCTTTTGTTTGTGCAGCACTTCTAAGCTTTTAAAAGTGTAGTTTGTCACAGCACTTCTTAGCATACTAATCTAATGGGGACAGTGCTCAGTGTAGCACCAACTGACATTTGTGGCTCAAGTGGTTAAGACGCTGAACTGCAGGCTGTGGAAGGTTGGGAGTTCAGCAGTTCGAGACCCGAGTGTGCTGCATGACGGAGTGAGCTCTCGTCTCTAGTTCCAGCTCCTGCCAACCTAGCAGTTCGAAAGCAAGAAATTGCAAGTAGATAAATAAGTACCACTTCAGTGGGAAGGTAACAGCATTCCGTGCGCCTTGGTGTTTAGTCATGCCGGCCACATGACCACAGAAACGTCTTCGGACAGCGCTGGCTCTTCGGCTTTGAAACGGAGATGAGCACCGCAACCCTAAAGTCGGATTCGACTGGCTTTCTAGCAAGGGAACCTTTACCTTTTTTGACAGATTTTGTGCTTGTGTATTTGTTTGTTTGAGCCACATTGCTATATGCTATTGTTTTTTGTTCATTTTAACCTTGTAAGGATATTCTGTAACTGTGCCCTCTTTGTGCCTTTTCTAGTCCAAGGTATATACTTCATTTAAGTATTTAATATGTTTTTTAAAGATGATTTCCAAATTCCTGTAGGAACATGGCCCTCTTAAATAGTATCCTTTAGTTTTTTTTTTGTTTGTTGCTAACCTTTTCAGTGTTCAAGATGTTCCCTGTTTTGAAATTAAATAGAACTATTAGATTTTTCTGGACAACTTTCCATTTGCCTGTATGTTGAATTTGATAAGGTTGCAGTCAATGTTTCTGGGCAATCTAGCCACCTTTAAATCTTGCAATGGAGTTGGGGTGCTTCTTTAGCATTAATCTGTGTAACCTGTCCTCTTATGGTCCCCCACAGTTGACTTCTCTGAGGCATGAGTATTTTACTCAGATATATTGCCTCTTATCTGATGCAAGTTTCTTTTGACCCTCAGCTAATCTGAGGATCCTTGCTTGTATTAATATGTATTGCTTTTTTATATGGTTGTCACCACAGTAATGAAATGTCAGTTGATTTTTCATGTGAATTTTAATCAATTAAATCTGCATAAATTTTCATATGGATTAAATTGTTTTTTTAATAATAATAATACTTTCCATTTATTAATTGCTTTCCCCAGTGGGCTCAAAGCGATGAACAGTTATTCCATATATAGACAAGGGACTAACAATGTTTGTAGGGGATAGGGAAGACAACATATATTCACTTTAATTGCACGCGCCGTCACTGCCCGGTGTAGACGTCTTCTGGCTGGCTCCGTCATTTTCCCGCACGGTTGCTTGCTGGCCAGGCCTCAGGACCCGTATGTCAATCGCCACACTGCCACCGCCTGGCCAGAACATCCATTGCAGGCATTCTTTTTGTAGCCGGGAAGCTGTTTCGCCTTTACAAGCCTTGACCAGGACGTCTGACCGTCAGCTAAAGCCCTCCCACAAGGGAGGTTGGCGAGCCCACCCTCTCTAAGGAGTGGTTCCCATTTTATCTACTCGCCGAAGCTTTCGAATCGCTGGGTGGACGATGAGCTGGGGACAACAGGCTGGCTGCTCACACCAACGCGGGGCTTGAACTAACACAGTTCAGATGTTAAGGCAGTGGGATATACCCACTGTGCCACTGCATCCTTTTTTAGACAATAGGTTTTACAGAGGGCACCATCAGAGAAGTATTCCTTCTGTAAAACAAAGTTTGAGTCCAGAGGCACCTTTAAGACCAACAAAGTTTTACTTTTAATTTTGTTGGCCTTAAAGGTGCCACTGGTCTCATTGTTCTGTTGCTTCAGACCAACACGGCTACCCACCTGAATCTGTATTCCTTCTGTGTTTGTGTGGGAGGGAAACAAGGGGAAATGCCTCTTCTGAGGTGGCTCAAAAGAGGTATTCCCTGCTGTATAATAAAATCTGGGATGTCTCTTCGAAGGTGGCACGAGCCACCTGCATTATTTGTATAGGACAACACTTAGTTGTTTTACAGTGCTGAAAAGAAAAGTGAATGATACAGAGTACAGTAAAGTTGGTGGGGAAAGGTGATGAGCATGACTAAAATGCTCGTTAGTACTTTTGGGGCATTACTGTGCTACTGCTTTTACTTCCCCTGTGTCATCATGATAATTGTTACATGCTTATATTTTGTGGTTGATATGTTGGGTTTAGCTACTAGGAGACCCCCTAACGCACAGTATTTTCAGAATTTGCCATTTCTGGTGATTATTGGAACAGATTCCCCATTAATGAATTTATTTATAGCAAAACATGTAGTGTCATGGCTAAGAGAACGAGTCTCACTCATTTAGGGGGTTACCAGTTCCAATGTTGCCTTAGTCAAAAAATCATTAGGTGGCTTTAGCCAAGCTACTCTTTCATCCTCAGTCTGTAGTGTGGAGATGCCTTATAGGGCATTTGGAATGATGTGGGTGAAACAGTTTGGGCCTACAGCATTGGTGGAGAACACATGATACAGAAACTTCGCTGAAACTAAGCAGCAGAGGTAGGTCTGGTCAGTGTTTGGATGGGAGACCTCTCAAGAGCTGACTTGAATTCCTAGATGGAAGAAAATGGTTGGTTGGTTGGTAGACAGACAGACTGACAGACAGACAGACAGCTCTGAAAGGGGGCCTGTAAGTAGTACATGTAGTAAGTAGTAAATATGTACATTACCAAAGCTTTTGTATGGGATCCCATGACAGGATATGTATTAGGCTTGGGGTTTTACCTAATGGACCGATCAGCAATTGCTTGCTGTCATGGACAAATGGTTCGTCATGTGTGCGACTGGTATTTACAGGGGAGATGGACCATTTTAAGATGGTCCATCCTGGCAGTTAATGGATTCAGTAGGTTTCCAGAAGGCTGTAATGGTTTTGCCAAGCTAATTTCATTGGACGCCTTATTTCAGCCGTATATGACATGTGGAATACTGATTTAACTTGAGCTGTTACCATTGAGGATGCAGTTGTTGTGGACATGTTTGTTTCTTTTTTGTTTTTGTTTTACTTGTAGTTGTCATTGTCAGTTTAAATTTACCCTGTTTTCGTAGCCCTTATTGATTATTCTTTTATTTTTTGCCGTTTATATGTGCAATTGATGTGGAATAATAATGTTGAAAAAATGTGTTGCCATAGGAAAAACTAGTTCCTCTTTCCTCATGTATGGAAATAAAGGCTGAAAACCTTTCTTGCAAGGGAGAAATGAAATCAAAATGAGGCAGATCAAATAAGACCAGATAGCTTTTGGAATTTGGTTTCCTCTCCAGTTAATGTGATACTTCTAAGTTGTTTTTTTCCTTCATGGAGTTTGTGTCTTCTTGGTCTTTCAAGGAATGACGGCCAGCGATTTAGTGAGAAGTTTGACTTGAGCAACAATGGCAGAAAATTCGGGGTGAATCTGCCTGAGCAGCCCATTTGAATACCTCCTATGTTGCAGTGAGGCTGGTGAAGAAACCTGACTTCTCCACAGTGCTGTCCGGCAAAGTCTGTAAAAGGCCTGCTACAACATGGCCATAAGGGTGAACTAGTTGGACCTACAGTCACCCACTGTGTAGTATTGGGCATTTGACTGGTCAGAACATGCTTGGTCAGTTGACCAGTCTGATATGATTAAATATTGTTAAAGTATTTTTAAAGCATTATTTTTTTATCACAACAACAAAAAAATATATTTTAAGCATCAAGAGTGTTTAGGCTAGTTACCAAAACAAACAGGTTAATGGCTATTGTGAAACATTTGTAATTAATTAAATCTCCCCCCCAAGTAAATGAGTCTGATTAGTTGTTCTCATCGGCTGTTCTCTGAAAACACCAGGGTCACTGGTTGAAGAAAGGCATGCTATAAGGATTTTAATAAATTTAATTATTTTACAGCTTCACATTTTTAGAAAGGAAATTAAAACAGAAATGAAGCAAAAGTACATCAGGTATTTTAAACAGCCAGTTTTAAAGTTATAAGTAGGCAGCATGTTAGTTCTTCCTGGTTTTCATGCAGCTAGGTTTGCTCCAAACTGCTGCAGGGCTGGGAGCAACCACCCTTAACTTCTGGCGTTGTTAACCAGGGATACTGCCCCTGACACTGTAACATTTTTGGCTTTAGAGAATATTCAACAATATTTAAAGCAATCAAATAAAAGGTGGTCAGCTGACAATATTTGACATGTCTATTGTTCTATTGTTGACATGTCTGCTACGATGCCGTTGCAGATAAAATTGCTCCCCTTCATTCTGACACACATGCGTCATTGAGTGTAGATCTGATGGCCAAAGTTGAATGGATGGATTGATTTTCATCTGAGGGTGTGGTGAGAACACTGGGTTGACTAGTTGTGCCCTTGGAGGCTGGCTTTATGCAACCGCTGCTCCAGGAGGTGGCATGACTTTGGCATGACTTAGTTCCCATGCCCTTGAAGGAAACCTCTTTGAATCTCTTGGATCTGAGCGGTGTGGTGTAGTGGTTAAAGTATTGAACTAGGATCTGAAAAACCCAGGTTGAAACTTCACTCTGCCATGAGTCTCACTGGGCGATTTTGGACCGGCCACCACTGTATCAACCTAATGTACCTCGCAGGGCGGATGTGAGGATAAAATTAGAAAAGGAGAACCATAAATGCTACTTTGAGTTACTAGGATAAAAACATACTAGGTAGAATAGGTCTGGCTCATCTGTGAGGCAATGTGAGATGGTCAGCCAGACAGCAGACAACTGTGAGAATGGTAACAGTCTTCTCCTACACCACATTTGCCTTTGCTCCAACTTCACCTCTGCCTGTGGCTGGGAACTAGAGGAGCGAATGCTTCTTCACTCCTGCACAGTTGCCAGGGTAGTCATAGTATTGGCTGAACTCTTGCAGGAATCTCAACTTTTTCTGTGCTGGGAGACTTGGGAGGACAAAGAGGGAAAAAGCATTCAATCATGGGATGGAGGAAGAGGCAGCTACAGATGGGCTAGGGGGATGTGTTAGGGTCATCACTGTGAATAATTATCCCCCTAGGCCACTGGTCTTCATTGTAGTCTTCATTGGCTTCAGGTAACTGCTGACACCTTTTTTGGTGCCCACAAAGTGTTTTTAGAAAGTGGGTGGAGCCAGTTGCGGAGCAGGGCTTTTTTGACTGGCCACTGAAGCTCTGATTGGCTGTATAAACTAAAAGAATGGTGTTTCAGTAGCAGCCGTCACCACAGTTTTGATCTTACTCTTCCTCAGTCCTGTTTCCAAGCTTGTGTTTTAAGGTAGCCCCTCTTCTCCCCTGCACTTGGCCTTCCTCTGAGTTTTGGCTCCACCTCCTGCAGCAGCCATTTTGTGGTTGTGCCCACCACCGTGTCAGAATTCCAAAGGTGCCCACAGGCTAAGAAAGATTGGGGACAAGTGCCTGGACCCTGTCCTCAAATATTCCTTGTGTAAGGTCAGACTGGCATGGCCAAGCAGCAGTGCTCCTTCAGATGAAGTGCCCTCGGTTTGGAATGCCATCTCCAGGAAAACCCACCTGCCTGGCTTTGCTCTCTTCTTCCAGAGGACAGTTAAAACTCTTTTTTTCTGTAAATAAAGTGTAGGTCCTTTTAAATGCATTGTTAGTTTCTGCTGCTGTTTCAGGTTGTGCTGTATACTAGATTGCCAGTCTGATTTTAGTGCCTGAGCTGTTATTGATATCGTTTTAATTGAATAAATTGGTTTTAGCTGCTGCTGTCAGTGTGCTGTGGTAGAGCACGTGCTTTGCAAGCAGAAGGTCTTGGGTTTAGTCCTGGAGAAAGACCCCGTGCTGTGACTTTAGAGAGTTGATACCAGTCAGAGTAGACAGTACTGGGCTAGATGGACCCAGTGGACCAACTCAAGAGAAGACAGCTTGATGTGTTTGTCAGCTGCACTGAGGGTCTTTATGTATCATATGATGGGGTATGCACAAAGAAGAAGAAGAAAAGTAAAAGCAACTAGGGCCCTGTTCATATGAGGCGTTTTGGGCCGGGAGTGGGCCGGATTGGAAGCGCAGCAAACGGGCGCGATCCCACGTCAACATTTGGCTGGCGTTGCGCTCCCGTCTCCGATCCGGCCCTTCCCCTGATGAAGCGCTTCAAAACTGAACCACCTACCTAGGTGGTTCATCTGTTTGGTCCGTATCATCGCTGGCCATGGGATCGGCGGCACATCTTGCCGCCGGCGTATCCCCGGCCCCCAGCCGAACTGCGCATGCGTGAGCATGCGCAGTTCGGCAGCCTCCCCCTCCCGAGCGTCCCTACCTCCCTGGCATCTGATCGTGCTGGGGAGCAACGGCGCGCGGTGCATGGGTGTTTTCCCTGCCGTGTGGCAGGGGCCTAGATTTTTCTGCTGTTTTGCAAACCAGACGCTGTTCTTTAGTTAGCTGACAGATCTACATTCAAGATTTTGGTCTTATTGGAATGTATTCCATTTGAGCACTGAAGCTGCTGCTCTGGAGTAACTTGTTCTGGCTGTTGTATTGATTTTTCTGCCCGAAGAAAGCTGCAGCCCACTGATTATGCAGTTGTGGAATGGACAGGGCAAAGGGGCTGCTACTGCAACAGTGGGACTTCAGATGCAAGCTGTATTCATGTTTTGGTGTTTGGGGCCCGCTTAAGAGTGTGAACTGCATTTCTTGATGTTGGCCTAGAACTTTAGACAGTGGTGCAAAATTAATTATTGTGACAAAAGTCTGGTTTCCCCCGCAAACCCCCCCCCCCCAATTCCTCAGTACAGTAAAAATAATCAATTTCAGCTCACTTTAACCCCCAACCCCCGGTGTGGATGAAGGGCAATGGAAATTGTAGCCTTGCTGAAGGCAAGCAAGTTTTGAGCTGGTCAGTGCCTGGAAAGGAAATATCCCAGGAATCCTGTGCACAGCACTGAAAAAGTATGGTTATAAATGCGGTGAATAAACAAAATTAGCTAAATTAAACTGCATGCAGAAGGTCCCAAGTTCTTTTCATTTTGTAGGACATGTACAGCAGACTTCTGTTGATATTGGGTGTTCAGAGATAAAGTTGCCAGCTTCTGCCCCCAAATAGTAAAATGTTGTACCAAAGTAACCCAAACCCTACAACAGATTATATGTAAGCAAGCAATTATGCTTATGTTTTGTATGATTTAACACTGCTTTGACTGGTTGCAAGGAGCAATGATCCTTGAAACCTAATCCTTCCAGGAGTAAGCGAAAGGCACCCAATGTGGGCCTCCTTAACTAGGAAGAAGTGGGGGATGAAAACTGAGAATTTGCTCCCTTTTTTAGGTGTTCCACCAAGTGAGAATGGCAGTGGAGTAGGGACAGCAATTGCTTTACCCTTACCTCCGACTCAGTAGCCTGCATGTTCTAGCTTGGCTTAGCAGCCAGCCTCAGGAGATGGCTAGAGCCAGTCCTTCAGTTCATGCTGGACTTCAGAGGAAGGCAGCAGAAGTGCAAGTCCTTTTCTGTGTCCTGCTCAGTGCCTGGTGCAAATAGTCCCCTACTGCTCTCTGGACATTTTGGAGGGAAAGGGATTTTGTGCTGTGTACTCAGGACAGGGGCATTCATCCTTGTTGACTGAATCTGTGGCACTAGAAACAGATTCTTATATTTCACACAGCGCATTAGCCACACATTTCCAAGATTGTTTTGTAGCCTTATGGACTAGAAATATGATCTCTGTTCAGATTACAGTGGGAATCTTCACATGTAGAATCTGAGTGCCCGATGATGAATCAGCACTTGTGTGGTACAACTACGGAATGTATATGGGCCTGCGTATCTCCACCAGTGAGCTGGGGTCTGTATCAACAGCACCACCAACTATTCAGCAGCCATTTGGGATCCTGCCAGACTTTACATTTCATGCTTCCTTTCTTAATTAAAATTCTATCTGGAATTTTAAAGGCCACATTCACACCCCTCCCCAAAATTCCTAGCTCAAAACCCAGTATTGCTAAAAGCTTGGTATTTTTTTAAGTGCCTGCAGCAATTTTCATTCCTTTTCGTCCTCTTTAAAAGTTACTACATAGACCTTTCTCCCCACCCCCCATTATTTAAAAAGTGTGTCCTGAGTTTTCTTGAAAAACCATATTATTTTGAACCCTGAATTTTTTTTTTCTTTCAGAATTTGTGTAAATGTACTTCAGGGGACACCAGCTGCATTTCACATTTTTTGTGTGAATGGCAGAAACCAGACAATTCATGTGCTGCAGGGACAGCGGCTTCGATAAAATAAACCCCTTTTTTAATTTAAATGCTAATGCACTGAATTAAAATTTAATAACTGAGGAAATTGAAAAGCCAAGCAGGAATATTGGAAATAAATCCAAGCAGAAACAGCTAAAATTAAAAATTCTAGAGAGTGGGAGGATAGAAGCTAAGCTGTCTCATACTATTACATTTTTTTCCCCGAACGAAGGGGGAAAAATCCTATCTCTGGCCAGCCTTAGGGCAGTAAATCGAAAGCTGGGTGATTTATTGTTCAATTTTCCTGAGGGAAAAAAGCTCTCTTTCATGCTGAAATATTTCATAAATTTCAAGCCAGCATAAATTCTTAATTTAAAAGTTATGGAGGTCACATTTAGTGCATTGGAGCAATTCTGCAATCTTAAAGGAATAGCAACCCCCTCCCCCCCAAATGGTGGTGGTAAGAAATTGCTGTTTTATTTATTATTTTCATTTATCACCTGAAACTTTGTGAGAAGAGAAGTTTTACCTGCAAACATTAGGGGCTGGAACATTTCAGAGAAATATAATTTTAATTACACCTTTTTTATGACCCACAGTTGTTGTTTTTTTAAAAAAGGGGGGGACTTTTGTAACTTGAAGTTTTTCCGTAAGAGTTCCCTCTTCTTCACCACTCAAAAAAGCAGAGCAGAGGGAGTAATTGCTTCTGTTGGTTCTCCAGTCTTTTTACAAGAGCTAATATGTTAATTTTTTATACAGCTGTTAGGCTGCAGAAAGGCTGTCGGGGTACCCATAATTCAAAGCAATCAGTCAAAAATTAATGATGTGTCATGCTTACGCAATGACTATAAGGCAGAGAAGGGGCTTTGGTGAGCTTGGGAAACTGGTTGATTTCCCATATCTTCTGGACATTCTGTGCAATCTTTGATACATACAGGAGGCTTTATTTTACAGGTAATACTAGCCAGAACACAAGCTGAGACAGAAACTGGCAACAGGGAAGCAATAATGTAGTAACATGGACAAAATGCAGCTTCATAAACATTTGAATCTGCCTTATGGCAAGCCAGACCATCTAACTCTGTATTCTCTACTTTGATTGGCAGTGGCTCTCTAGCAACAAAACTGCCCTGGGAGTTGAATCTTCTGCATGCAAAGCAGGTGGTCCACCATTGAGGCATCCCCCACTACCCATATCTGCCTGGCATAGTCAGACCATTGGTCCTTCTACTTCAGTATTGTCACCTCTGACAGGCTCTCCAGGATTTTAGGCAGGAGAAGGTTTTTCCCATCACCTGTTACCTGAGATTCTTTAAAATTTAACTGGAGATGTCAAAGATTTCACTTGGGAACATCTGTATACAAAGCAGGTGCTCTAGCACTGAGTCAGTGCCCCCTTCCCAAGAGCCTGTTTTAAGCAAATTTTAAGCAAATGCCTTGGCTGCTCTGATACTGCAGAATGTTTATGAACTTGTTATATTGGGGAGGGGCAAGACTCTGTCTGAGATTGAAATAGCAGCAGTAGTTTGGGTGGAATGTTAGGGAAAACCTCAGGGTAAGAGAGAAAGACGGTGAGCGAAAGGCAGCAGAAGAGAACAGCAAGAATTGGGGTACTTCAAGAAATATTGGACAGGGGTACATGAAGAAATGTAAAAGGTATTAAGTTTGCGAAGCACCCGAAAAATAATGTTGTTAAATATTTTACCAAGCAGTATTACAAAAATACACAGTCAATTCTTTAAGTATATGGTGACGGTGGCAAGAGTAATATTTGCAGCAAAATGGAAGGCAGAGAAATGCCCAGTCTTGAAGGACTGGAAGAATAAACTGAATGAATGTGCAACAATGGCAAAATTAGCACATTTTATTCATAACAGACCAACTTCAGATTTTCAAGAAAAATGGAAATCCCCCCCCCCAATTATACAGCTGAAAATCAAGAACAAAACTAAACTCAAATAGAGAATGATAGAAGGAAAGGGTTTAGGTAACATGTGTTTATAATTAAAATGTTATTAGATATGAGATAGATGGAAAAGATAAGATGTTTAAATAGAAGTGGAATATTAAATGTAAATTTAAGTAAGTTCTATATTAATGTATGATTCTGAATATAAATGATTATAGTATACATTTTATGTTTATGTGCCAGAAGTCGAAATAAAATTAAAAACTCTAATAAAAAAAGAATTGGGGGACCTTTGGGGGTCTCATACATGATCTTTTGATAGGGTAGTCTATGCACTTGGGGACAAAGGGGGTTTGAGACACAGGAGAAGAGTCAGCAGTGCCCTTATCAACAACAGACTTCTACCTGGCATGTGTTTGGCCTACTAAAGAAGACAGTGGTCTCATTGCTGTGAGAAGCAAATACCAGCATTGCAAGGCTGTTGCCAAACTGCTGCTAGCAGAAATCTTGAGCCTGTCATTGCCTTTGGTTCTCACTTTGACCTAAATAGCAAGTCAAGTCTGAAAGAAAATCTGCCTCATAGGTTTAGTATCATGGTATTCAAACTCCCAGTCTGGGCTAGGCCAGAAAAAGGGAGCCCTTGCTTGGAAAACTGAAAACAGGACAGACTCTCAAATTAGGGCAACAGTGTAGGGAGAGGGCAGTTTGAATATTGGTTCAACTGCTTTCCCGCTATTTAGCCATATCAGGGACTCTGGGATTTGAGACAGGAATCTTGTGGGCTAAGGCTGCTTTTTATTAATTATGTAGCTACCATTTTCTCTTTCTCTCAAAATAGAAGAATTCAAGGACATCAAAAGAAGTTGATGAGGCACATTGACTGGGTGCAGGGGAAAAGTACTACATAACACAGTGCATATTTGTGGAATTCAGTGTCCCACAATACAGTGATGGCTGCTAGCTTGCGATGTTTTAAAAGGAGATCAGACAGCTTCTTGTAGATCTGTCAGTGGCTATTAGTTATGACAAGTGGAGACCCGCAAGAAACTTGCGGGATGGTTATCTCTCTCTCTCTCTCTCTCTCTCTCTCTTTTTTAAAGTTTATTTATTTGGTTTTCAGAATAATATATACTTATAACATTTCTTTTGGATATAAACAACATCAAAAATATACACATAAGCTAGAAATACTATTTTTTCAAACAACAACCCACGCGTATATATAAAGAAACATTTTTAAAAATATAATCCAATAATTCTTATTTGAGTACCAGGATCAAGTATCAGCACATTAAAGGGATGGTTATCTCATTCATCACACCTTTGCTTCCTCTCCTCACCATCTACCCCTCTCACACTATTTCTCCCCTCTGCCCCCCTTTTCTTACTCTCTATTTCTCCTCCATGCATGTGACTTCCTCTCTCTTTCTGACCTGTCATCTTTCTCTTTGTTTTTCTGCCTCCCCACTTCATCACTCTTTCTCTCTCTTTCTGCCCCCACCCCATCATTCTTTCTTTCTGCCCCCATCACTCTCCCAGCCTCCTGCCTGCTTCATCCCCCACTCCGCAGAGCAGCAGCAGCAGTGGTGGCAGTGCTCCTAGCCACCCACCTGCTTCCTCTCCCCCCACAGCAGCAGTGGCAGCGGTCTGAGAATCACAACAGATCTCCCAGCTACAGAGATCAATTCACCTTAGGGCTGCCAGCTCCAGGTTGGGAAATTCCTGGACATTTGGGGGTGGAGCCTTGGGACAGTGAGGCTTGGGGTGGTGAGCAGCCTCAGCAGGGTATGATGCCATAGACTCAACCCTTCAAAACAACCATTTTATCCAGGGGAACTGATCTCTGTTGCCTGGACAACAGTTGTAATTCTGGGTGATCTCCAGTCCTCACCCGGAGGCTGGCAGTGGTGGTTCTCATGGAGGAAATGGCTGGAGGGTGGAGTCTATGACATTATACCAGTCCAAAGTTCCTCCCCTCCTCAAATCCCACCCTTTCCAGGCTCCACCCATTAAATGTCCAGGAATTTCCCAACCTGGAGTTGGCAACCCTATTTCCTTCCCACCCAACAGCCAACCTACCTTTATCTGCCTCTCTGTCTTCTGCTTCCCATGTCCACCCCCCCAGCTTCTACCCAGGAAAATTACAGTCTTTCTCCACAGTGGGAACCAAAGCAGCTTTCATTATTCCCTCCTCCTTTTTATCTGCACAACAACCCTGTGAGATTGGTTAGGTTGAAATATGTGATTGGTCCAAAATCATGCAGTCAGCTTCCACTGCAAGATGGGGATCTGAACCTGGGTCTTGCAGACCCTACTTTGAAGCTCTAACTGCTGCACCTCACTGGCTTTCATAGGGTGGCTGCTGATGAATGGTAGCAAGCAGTCGAGGCTAGGTGAGTCATGCAGATCAGGGGGACCTGGCAACCCTAGACTACTGCCAGGCCTAGAGTTGCCAACCTCCAAATGGGACCTGGAGACCCCCCAGAATTACAACTGGACTCTAGACAGCAGAGGTCTGTCTCCCTGGAGAAAATGGCTGCTTTGGAGGGTGGACTCTGTGGCATTATACCCAGATGAGAAAGGCCACCTTGGAAGGGTATTTCTTCCTGCATGTAAGAACACGGAATGCCTCTTCTAAGATGCTACATCCTCTACATATAAAATATGCTTTTTCTTCGGAACCAATTTCTCAGAAGGAAGATTATGCAGACTCAACTGACCAACAGACTACTGTAATGATGCAAAAGCCTTACTGAAAATATATGGCTAACCCCAACGAAAGAAGAGACAATGGTATGGGGTGAACAAAGCATATATTGGAGGGAAGGGGTTTCCCCCCAGATTTCTGCATCACTTTTTGCCCCTCCTCTCCACAGCTTCCCAACGTATTTTTAAAAACCAAGTAAATACAGTCATATTCTTATTTGCAACTTTTCTCCCCAGAGACTTCCGCAGAACTGAGTTTTAAATATTATTTAATAAAAATAAATTAATAATAACTACCAATTAGGATGTTCACTCCCCACCTGCCCACCTTGTGGTACATTGAGGACATCAAAGAAAAATGGCCAAAAAAGGAGGGGAAAGGGAGATAGAAACTATGAAAGAAAGGGTTATGATGATGATAGTTATGATGATTTTTATTGTTCATGAATACATAAACTGCATAAATATATAAAGTAAGCAATTATATTAATCTAGCCATTATCATGGTTTTATCCCCTTCCTTGAAGGAGGTCAGAACAGCCTATAAGGTTCTTCCCTTCCCCTCCCCATATTTTATCCACCTAACAACACTCTTGAGTTAAGTTAACTGACAGAGAGTGACTGTTCCAAGATCACCCAGTGAACTTACTAGCTATGCGACAACATTAAGTCAGGGGCCCTTCTTCCAATTCTAGACATTCTAAGCACTATACCACACAGATATCATCGGGACACAAGATAACAAAATCCACAAACACTGAAAGGCAATGAGCTTTTAAGAATCTAAGATCCCTGTTGGTACAGACCAGCAGTCTGTCTACCATTCTGTTTCCCACTGTGATCCACCAGACACTTCCAGAAGGCCTACAAACAGGCCACAGTGGCCAAAGCTTCCCAGTGCTGTTGACCCTAACGACTGGCATTCAGAGTTTTACACTTCCTCAGAACATTTAACAATCCTTATTCTATTTTCAAGAGGTTTTTGTGTGTGTGTGTGGATACTTATTTCCACCAACAGGGGGGTCACTGTCCCCCAACAGCTTTTCCTACATAGTCAGTAGACTTCCTGGGTTTGTAGAAAAATCCAAAAATGAAAAAAATCCCTTCAGGGACGGCTGAATCCCCCCCCCCCCCAACCCTTTTAAAATGGCCTCTGCGGGGCTCGCCTTCGGGCCTTTTTTTGGTGGGAGATTAGACTGTTCGGGGGGGGGGGGGCTTCTAACTGGCTTTGTCAGTAAAAGGGTGGGTGAAGGGCCCTTTCCAGGCCTCATCCAGCCTTTGAGGGAGGGAAGAAGGGAGCCTTGGGGCCAGGCCTCAGAAGAGTTGCCAGTGCCAAGCAGGGGAAGTTTTAGAGATTTTGTGGTAGACTCTAAGGAGGGCTGGGTTTAGGAAGGGAGAGGCCTCAGCGACTGGAGAAACCAGTTTGGATCCAACCACCTTTTCTGTTGGTAAAAAAGGAAGGTGGGATTCCTTTGACCACCAAAAAGGGGGATGCTGGGACCATGTGACTGGTATATACAAAAACCATGTAGGAGGAAGGCAATTATAAAATGGGAAATCGGGCAAGATGTAATTTTAAAAGCTAACTGGATCCCCAACCATATTTTAGTCTACCAGAATGTTTTAAGGTCTGTTTTAAACTTGCAAGAGATTCAGCCATAATTTTTAAGCTTCTTGGCTACCAGAAGGACCAGAAAACTGCACATATTCTAGTTCAAAGTAAAAGTTGAAATCTGAAGAGGGGGGATTCTGCGCTGGCTAAAAGTATCTCAGACTTTTTAAAAAAAAATTAGAAAATAGCTTCTGTTGAGTCATATCCTGGCTTAATGACGTCTGTGCATTTAAACGAATGTTTATGTTCTCAGTAATATTTCTGAACCCTTAATTTAAAAAAAAAATGTTTTTAAGGAAGCTATTAATGCTCACGCATTTGTGGCTTTATATAGATGATGATAACAGCTCGCAAGAATTCTAATTTTTTTCTCGTTCTCTCCCCTCAGACTGAAGGAGGCAGCAGTGTGGGGACAAGAGCATCCACAGGCAGGTGAGTAGTTGGACATCTCTGTGGTAGGTAATGATCACACACTCTGATTCTTCAACAAACTGAGTTGAAACTTCCAATATTAGAGCAGTTTTAAAAGTGAGGGAGGAAATCCTGTGACCCTTGCTGAGTGCCTCCTGTGCCTTGTAGAAAGTTGTGCAGAATGTTCCAAGATGTGCACTCTGTTACAAAGAGTTCTGGCCAGGCCTATTGGATCTCAGTGAGTACTCCTGACATTTCCCCTCAGGAGCTGTGCATAGCAGATGACAAACAATGGTGGAAGGCAAAGCTATCTTTTAAGAATGTTTATTTTTCTATTAGAGTCCACAAGTATTCGATTGACTTAGTTGGACTGACTCAGTAATTAGGCATTATTTGCAGTTGCCACTTATTTCAGCTTATTTTATTATTTAGTTTGATTTATATCCCGCCCTCCCAAAGGCTCAGGGTGGCTCACATGCGGCAAAGCCGAGTGCAAAATACAATACAGTATATAATAAATAAAACATTTAAAATCACAATAAAACCTTCCAATAATATGGTGCTATACCTATATTAATCATCCAAGATGGGGACAACCCCCCCCCCCCCAGGTTTGGTGGCCAGCTGTCTCAGTAGCGTGGTCTCCCACTACACTGTCTCAAACTTCTGCCAGGGCCCGCTTGCCCCCGTTCTTATAGGGTAGCCTATAAGCTTAGAGGACCAGGGAAGCAAAGGAGTATTGTCAAGTCTTTCTTAAAGGAGCAGAGAGAAGAGAGTGAGTCTTTGTGCTCTTGTTTTCTGCTGTTCCTCCGCTAAGTATCCCAAAACATGGAACTTCTAATTGAAGACCCCCTGATAAGGTTTCAAGGAGCCCTGGCTTCCCTGATTGACTCTTTGAGAAGTTCTGATCTAGAGAGAGGTTAGTACTTTAGCTGTGGAAGGATCACAACTTTTCCTGTATGCCCCTAAGGCCAGTCTCTTGGGCCAGACTTGGCAGTTCCCCACATCTTTGGCGTAATGAGGGTTGGGGGTATGGAGCAGCTGCCCTGGGCACAGAATGGAAGGGGGTTCATGCTGGGCTCCAGAGGAGCCGGAGTGCCACTGCAGCACAATTTATTTGCTTTGATGTAAACATGCATGAGGCCTTATGAAGCACAAAACCCAGATCACCTGGATGTATGCACAGGCAAGCCAGAAGTGACTGTGGGATGATGTTAATATTTGGAACATCTTGACCACCAAGCTGCAATTTGTGAAACTTACTCTGGGCGCTGCTCTAAGTGTGAGAGGATTTAGCTGCGCTCCTGCTGAGTTAACTTTTAACTCTTTCCTTTTTTTGCATTTTTAAAATGCAGGCCTACCTTTGTGTGTGTGTGTGTGTGTGTGTGGACATTTGGAAGCTGAAAATGGAAACGTGGAAGATTCTCCCCCCCCCCCCCCTTTTCCCCCCCTGGTCTTTTGCCAGCTGTTTCTCTCTGACTGGATTGCTGCCATTTTTAGCATTTTTGGTTTTTTTAAGTTACTCTTAGAATGATGCTGTTCTATTGTTGGTAATTCTGGGATCCCTCACCAGAGGGCAGGATAAAAATGTCTCAAAACAGTTTGTCAGTACCTAGGAAGTGAAAATGTTGACCTCTCCAGCCTTGTATTTGAGCATCTGTGAAATCTTAGATCTGTCAAGGAGGAAAATGAAGTGTATATACATCTGTTGCTGTCTTCCCAGAATTGTATGACAAATTATTCCTACCTGGAAGAAATGTCCTCTTAGAACGGTGCCCCCCTCCCAGCCTCCACTCTTTCATAAGAGAACAGTGTGGGGTTTTAAACAGCTTTTGGTTCCTGGTTTCATTATTCGTGCCATGCTGGTCTACATTTGAAAATGCAATCTCCAGATGCAGCATTTGTTTCCAACTGCAACATGCAGTCCAGTCTGTTCATTGTGTCACAGTTAATTTCCATTCCTTGGTGGGAGGAACACAGAATAATTTCCGGTGAGCATTGAAACACATCTCTTAACGCTGATGCCAAGAACCGGATCTGAATTTCTCGCATCTGTAGATTAAATAAAACAGCCACATATGTCAGTTTTTAAAAGCCTCTCTTCTGCTTCTTATATGGCTTTAATAGCATTGAGAAACAAAGCAATGGAGACGAAAAGGAGAACTTAGCATCACTTAATGCTGCCTGCGTGCTTCCAACCGACTCAACCAGTATACGTGAAAATGCATCAGATGTTACTGAAACACCGTAAGTCTGCAGTTCAGTTTGCTTTCCTCATAGCCGGGAGGAATCTGGAATAACTTCCGGTGAAAATTAAAGTATTTCTCTTAAAGTAGGTGCTAAGAACCAGACTTTAATTTCCCACATCTGTAGATTGAATGACAGCCACATAAATAAATATTAAAACCTCTCTTCTGCTTCTTACATGGTATTAATAGCATTCAGAAACAAAGCAACGGAGATGAAAAGGAGATGTTAGTGCCACATAGCACTACCTGCTCGCTTCCTACCTGCTCAACTGATATATCTGGAAAAACAACGGATATTACCGAAACACTGTAAGTCTCCAGTTCGATTTCCATTCCTCATAGTCAGGAGGAACCAGGAATAATTTTCCATCAAGGCTGAAATACTTCTCATAAAGTAGATGCTAAGAAACAGAGCAGAGTTTCCCTCATCTGTAATTTAAATGGGAGAGCCACACAGAGCAATTTTTTAAAAAGCTCTTCTGCTTTTTATATGGCGTTAATAGGATTCAGAAGTGACACCATTTTAAGCCAGCTTTGCTCCAGGCACAGGTAGGCTTCATAACTTTATGCAGGATGGTGGTGATGAATAGTTGCAAACCTGAATTAGGCGTCAGATTTTACGCCCTATTCCAGAACTTTACATCACATTCATGGGAGAAAAAAACTGGGATACACAAGTTAATACAGAGAGGCGAGTTGCTTTGTCACTTCTGTGCTGTTGTGAACATGTGATCAATGCATGACAGGCAAAATGGCAAAACCTTTTAGCGCTTACGAAACACAATCTGCTTCTTCCCTCTCCCCTTGGCTAACCTTTTTGTTGTGAGATGCATCTCTTCATTTCCCTTTTCACTCAGCACAGTGGCTTTCAAACTCTTGAGCTTCAAGAAACCCTTCCCATTGTCACATCTACTGAGGAACTCTTGTAATGCTTGCTGTGGACCCTCCTCTGCCTTGCAGATGCTTGTGAGGAATGTTCCAGGACACACACTCAGTCACAAAGAGCTTTGGTCAGGCCCATTGAGCCTCAATGAGTACCCCGACATCTGTTGCCTTGGTTTAGCAATAATCTATTGTTCATGATGGCCACTGACTCCTCTCCTTCCACAACTCCTTAGATGTGCTCAGAAGACCAGTGTGGGAAGGGGTATTATCAAGTGATTCTCAGGGAGATCGGAGAGAAGCCGTGTGAGTCTTTGTCCTTCCGCTTTCTGCTATTCCTCCACTATGTTCCCCAAGACTTGGAACTGGGTATGATTGGGAGTCTCAAAATTGGCAGAGTCCCCTTTCACTCAGTGTAATCTGAAGAGATAGTGGGAGAAGAGGGGATATGTCTGCTAGGCATCCAAGCCAATAGTGACCGCTGATGGGAACGGCAAGTACCACTGGTGACCCAGGATCCACATTTGTGAAACTCTTGTTTGTTCTGTATTATTGATTCACTTCTCATTAAGGACCCCCTGATAAAGGTTTCAAGGAGCCCTGGGTTCCCCAGTGGACAGTTTGGGAAGCCCTGATAAAGAGAGAAATTAGCACTTTGGAAATGTAAATATGCATGAGTCTTACGGGGCACAGAAGCCAACTTTTCTGGATGTACACACAGGCAAGCCAGAAGTGACTGTGGGATGATGTTAACAACCGGATCATCTTGACCACCAAGCTGCAACTTATGAAAGCTGCTCTAGGTGCTGCACTAAGTATGAGAGGATTTAGCTGTACTCCTGCTGAGTTAACTTTTAGCTCTCTCTCTTTTTTGGCATTTTTAAAATGCAGGACTGCTTGTGTGTGTTTGTTTACATGTGTGAGTATTTTTGGAGGCTGAAAATGGAAACATGGAAGATCCCCCCCTTCCCCCCCCTTGCTGTCTTTTACCAGCTGTTTCCACTGTTTTTCTCTGACTGGATTGCTGCCGTATGTATTGTTTTGGGTTTTTAAAACTACTCCTTGAAGATGCTATTTTGCTGTTGATAATTCTGGAAGCCCTCTTCAGAGGCAGGATAAAAATGTCTCCAAAAATCCTGATGCAAGCTTCTGAAAAATTAGCTGCCAATACCTAGGATCCTAAAATATTTTGTCTCTTCTAGCCTTGCATTTGAGCATCTATGAAAACTTAGATCCATCAAGGAGGAAAATGAAGTGTTTGTTCATTTGTTGCTGTCTTCCCAGAATTGTATGACAAATTATTTCTACTTGGAAGAAATGTCCTGTTAGAATTAGGTTCCCCACTTTTTCATAAGGGAACAGTATGTGTTTTTAAGCAGCTTTTAGTACCTTGGTTTATTATTAATGCCATGCTGGTCTGCTTCTGAAAAATGCAAACTCTGAGTCTAGATACAACCTGTGTTTCCAACTGCAACAGGTAGTCTGGTCCATTCATTATGTCAGAATTGATTTCCATTTCTCACTGGTGGGAGGAACGCAGAATAAATTCTGGTGTACATTGAAATGTGTCTCTTAATGCTGATGCTGAGAGCTGGATTTGAATTTCCCACATTTGTAGACTGAATGAAAGAGCCGTGTAGATCATTTTTTAAAAGCCTGCTTCTTATATGGCTTTAATAGCATTGAGAAAATAAGCAAAGGATGTGAAAAGATCTTAGCATTACATAGTGCTATCTGTGTGCTTCCCACCTGTTCAGCCTGTATACATGGATGTGTGTCAATTGTTACCGAAACACCTCAAGGCTTCAGCTCAGTTTGCATTCCATTTAGTTTGGAAGAACTCAGCATAAGTTCCAGTGAACATTTAAAAATTTCTCTTAAAATAGAGACTAAGAACCAGTCCTAAATTTCCCGCATCTGTACATTAAATGAGACAGTCGTGTAAACAAATTTTAAACCTTCTGCTTCTTATATGGCATTAATAGTATTCAGAAACAAAACAACGGAGATAAAAAAGGCTTTCTTAGAGCCTGCTCACTTCCCACCTGTTCGACTGATATGTCTGGAAACATAACGGATATTACAGAAACCCTATAAGTCTCCAGCTTGATTTCTGTTCCTCATAATCAGGAAGAACCAGGAATAATTTCCCATGCGTGCTGAAATACCCCTGTTACAATAGATGCCAAGAACTATATCAAAGTTTCCAACATTTGTAGACTGAATTGGAGAGCCACCTAGGGCAATTTTTTTAAAAGACTCTTCTGCTTTTTATATGGCATTAGTAGCATTCAGAAACAACACAATGCAGAGGAAAAGAAGATCTTACCATCACATAGTGATGCCTGCATGCCTTCCACCTGGACAACCTATATATTTGGAAACAAAGACGTCATATGTCTCCAGTACTGTCTCAGTGTAATAAAAGCTGGCCTTGAATGTTCTAGCTCCTATGGAAGCTGGGGATATGAAATAGTACTGTTAGCCCAGCCATGCAGATATTTTAAGTTAGAAGGATCACAAATATTGGGGCTTTTCAGATTGCTGTGCTTCATGGTTCAGCAACTGTTATCTGCTGGAATGTTTAAACTGTTATTCCAACCTGTGTAGCTAAATCTATATTGTAAGCCGCCTTGAGTTCAGCGTAAATGTTTTAAATAAATAAATGACTGCATAAGTATTTAACATAACGATCCTGCAGTCTTGGGGGGGGGGGGCTATGTGTGAGTGTGTGCTCCCAGTATTTCAATTTGCTCTGCTAAACTCCCTCCGCCCCTGATAATAGGTATTTAAGTAATTTCTAATAAGGGTTGAAAATTCCCAAAACTTTGTCAAAAAGGAAAGAGAAGATAGTGTGTGGGGGGGTAGAATCTGGCAGCAATCAAAGTTGTTGGGCTACATGTGTGACCAGTTGCATTGGCCCATCCAAGTTGGCAGTAGCTGTGGCTCTTCAGGGACTCAAACAGAGAAAAGCCTTTCCCAGCACCCAAGACCATTTAAGTGGAGATGTCAGGGACTGAACCTGCAAAGTAGGTTCTCACTCACTGAGCAATGGTCCCTTGAGCAATCGGGCAGAAATCTAGTGTGGAGTACTGGTAAGAGTGTTGGACTGGGATCTGGGAGACCCAAGTTTGAATCCCTACTCTGCCATGGACCTTTGCTTGGTGACTTTGGGCGTAGTCACACACACTCAGCCTAACCTAACTCACAGGGTTTCTGTGAGGAGAAGAGAGCAATGTAAGCTGTTTTGGGTCTCCATTGGGGACAAAAAAGGTAAAGTTTTGTAATGGACATGACCCAATGAATGGAAGTTTCTTCCTCTGCATTCTGTTAGTATGGCTGTGAATATAGCATCTTAAATGCTATATTGATACAGTGAGATCGCGGCTGTTGTTACCTGGAAACGAGGAGAGAAGTAGCTCATTGGGCAGCAGGTACTCAGGGCATTGGTGATTGGCGTGACAGACATTGCTAACCTGAGATCTGTAGAATTTTTTATTTTAAAGTTGCTTGCTGAGCCAACTTTAAAAAACAACAACATTTTCTTAAGAAAACATTAACCAGTAACAGTGACAAAACATCAACCAGTAACAGAACATCAACAAAACAGCAACAGAGTTGAAATACCTATACTACAAGTTAGACTTCAATACTACCTTATACAATACTTAATTGTCACTTTAACGAAATAAATTCGAGATAACGATGATTGCTAAAGGAATATGGGGAATCTACATTCTTTTAAAAAAGTTTTTCTGGTACTGGGTACCACTTATTGCTTGCTGAGCTAACATATAAGATACAATTACAGTACTGTCACTAAACCGTGCAGTGCATGATGCTGAGGCAAAGTAACCAACATCACTTCAGTTTTTATGTGTGTGTCTATAGACTGGTTACCATACTGCAGTAGAAATTTGACTTGGATGAAATCAAGACAATCAGTACAACAGTTACACTTACGCACTCCTCCATCACTGTCTTCTGTGTGCCATCAGCTTCCTTCCAGTGTACCTGGTGATCATCTATGAAAGTCACAAAATACAAGTGATTAGACAACCTGGGTAAATTCTGAACACATCAGTTATACATCAATGGTAGCTTAACAGGGAGAGGTATAGTTCCCAAATAGCATGCAAGGCATTATAAGGTTCTTCTCCTTATCCATAAAGGATAAACTCCTGTTCTTTAAGATTGCCAAAATAAATGAATAAAAATAAAGAAGCATGTAAATAAATAAATAGTCCTATGAAGATAGATTCAAGTGGGTCGCTGTGTTAGTGTGAAGCAGCATGTAACCCAAAACACAGCATATTAAACTTCATAAACTGTTTTATTCCTACCCCTCTCCATTATGACAACCTGTAGAACATCTACTAACACGAGCTATGATATGCTGTGCAACTAATGACAATGTGCTAATGATGGTACCTGTGGCTTAATAATCTGTCAGAAAAGACAAACAGGCAGACACTCCTTCAAAATGCTAAAAGGTTTCCCTTGCTTGAAAGCCAGTCGAATCTGACTCTAGAGGGTGGTGCTCATCTCCATTTCCAAGCTGAAGAGCCAATGCTGTCCGAAGACTTCTCCGTGGTCATGTGGCTGGCATGACTAAACGCTGAAGTGCACGGAACGCTGTTACCTTCCCATTGAAGTGGTACCTATTTATCTACTTGCAATTTCTTGCTTTCAGACTGCTAGGTTGGCAGGAGCTGGGGCCAGAGATGGGAGCTCACTCCGTCACGCGGCACTAGGGTCTCGAACTGCCAAACTACAGACCTTCCGGTCTGCAGCTCAGCATCTTAACCTCTGAGCCACTACAGCTCAGAATGCTACCACAGGTGAAAAATGCATGCATGACTTCCCAGGAACATTTGGGCAGATGTCCTCCATGTTCATGGTTGTTGGAGTCTCATCACAAAACAGTTCTTGGGAAAACACCTCACGATGAACAGAAGTTGGCTCATCATCTTCAAAGGTGATGCTGTGTGCCAATCTCTTGGACTTCACACTAGCATCTCCTTTTAGGATGCTGTGTAACTCCCTACAATAGGGACACACAGCTGGTGAGTTACCAGACTGTGAATTATGAGCTGCTACTCAAGCCACAAATTTTTAAATTTTTGTGTGGCATTCCTCGGGTGTCTGCTTATGGCCATGCCTGGACATCTCCTTTGAAATCTTCTTAGAATTGTTAGAATTCCTGTGAGAGGATCACAGGGCTTGCTGGATTTTCTCTTCCTCCCCAAGGAGGTCAAGAGTTTCCTGCTCCTTCCAAGCTACTCCCCTCACCCCACTTGTCCTTCTCACAGCTGACCAACAAGACTAGCCTCACAGATAAGCACACAAACCACTCGCCAACTTCAACCCACAAAAAGAAGAAGTTTGCCTCCCTGAGATATATACCTCCGATCCACTTGGTAGCAAGTCACTTACTAGCCAGTCGCGTCTGGGCATGGATGGGTGAACATCAGAAGAAGAAGAGATTGGATTTATCCTCCACCCTTCACTCGGAATCTCAGAGTGGCTTACAAACTCCTTTCCCTTCCCCTCCCTACAACAGACACCCTGTGAGGTAGGTGGGGCTGAGAGAGCTCTGACAGAAACTGCTCTTTTCAAGAACAGCTCTGACAGATCTATGGCTTGTCCAAGGTCATCCAGCAGCTGCAAGTGGAGGAATGGGGAATCAAACCCGGTTCTCCCATATTAGAGTCCACACACTTAACCACTACACCAAACTACAGACACCTTCTTAGGTTAACAATGTCTGTTACACCAGTCACTGATGCCCTGAGCACCAGCTGCACAGTGAGCTACTTCTCTCCTCTTGTTTCCCAGTAACAACAGTTGTGATCTCACTGTATCACTATAGCACTTGAGATGCCTTGACTCCATTGATTCAATGGAATCAATGGAGTCAAGGCATTTCAGTGGTGCTGCTATAGCTCTGAAGTGCTATATTGGTATAGTGCTCTAGTGCTCAACTTAGAATGTTCCAGAAATAAAAGTCCGAGGAAGATTGCACAGTGAAAAAGGGTGGTGGTGGGGAAAGTGGCACTGTTTGAAATGACCATAGCACTTCAGAGATGCCTCATTAATGGAAGGAAATTTGCTGTTCCTGTATCGCTTTACTGGAAATCCGGTTTAGAACAGTAATGTGAAAAGGACCTGTATGTGTGTGTTTTCTGATCAATTGGGAAACTATTCCTAGCACTATGTGCTAAGGTGCTTTTCAGTTCTGAAGCTGCCCACTACTTGGCTTTGTGCAGGTCTTGGTAGAGGCATAAATGTTGCTATTGGGTTTTTCGACAAAAGTGATGCACAGGATCTCATTCATGTAGTTGGTGCATTAGTAATTATGCAGGAGATATTCCTGGTAGCTCTAGGTTACTGTTTCTCCATATTGTAAAATTTCTGAAAATTTTGAAACTACAGGGGGGAAAATATGTGTTTTCCCTGGAGAGAAAAAATAGAAATTTTGGGGGGCACTGAAATATATGCAATACTTACTAAACTACTTTGAAAGGCGGGGTATAAAACCAAACCTCCTCCTCCTCCTAATTTAACAACCTAAAATGAATAATTGATAACTCAGCATATAAATTTGGCATATTTATGGAATTTGAAATATGAATACCTTCATTTTCTCTAAGCAAAACTGCAGGTATACTCAGTCCTTGAGGAGGAGTTGCAAACTGCTGCACCCTATGTTACCATAGTACAGGGGTCCCCAACATGATGCCTGTGGGTGCCATGGTGTCTACCAACACCTTTCCTGGCAACCACCAAGTTGTTACCCAAAGTGGTTGTGAGGGTTTCCTGAGTCTGTTGGGGAATGAGCTAGGAAACCCAAACAATGTGAGAGGGGGTAATCAAGCAGGATCTCCACCTATGTTTACGGGGATTTTTTCCTCAGTAGATCTCTCAAAATGAACCAGGCTGTGATTATGGAAATGGTTTTTATTAAAGAGAATTAAAGAATAAAATCAAACATTAATAATTGAAAAACACTATATGAACACACATACAAGTTCAGAAAATAAAGGTGGTAGCTTACAGAGACAAAGAAGGGAACTTATTCTATTAGGACTATATTTACCTATCCAAGGAGTAAAGATCCGAGAAGGAAGACGAGCAAAAAGTCCTGGGGTGGGGGGAAAAAAAACCTGGGGGGAAAATATACTTTTTCTGAATTTTTGTTGGGCCTTCATATCTCTGTTGCTTCAGTATGCTGTCCCTTGCTGTCAGTGTACGAACTGCATATATCTAGAATCAGTTTTTGGGTTTTCAGTGGTCTGTGGCAAGTCTAGTTCACCAGATTCCTTTACACCTTACTTTTATTGGTCCTGGCAAGCTGTCCCACACAGTAGGCCACTGACTTACTGCTTTTCTGATGACAGAAGGGGATGGAAGGCAATTGTTGGATGGGGATGGGGCAATTTTGCCAGTTGCCCCACTGCAGCTTTGTTTACTTATTTGCCTCCAGTGTTGTTCCTGAGGGTCTTGTGAACTGCCCCTGGACCAAACTTTCAGGAGGGGGCTAAGTAGGCTACACTAAGAAAGTGAAAGTGGGAAAGTGCTATTTTGTGAATGAAAACAAGCTACTGTTCTTTAAATATTTTAAAATGAGCCTGCTTTGCGGGGAGGGCGGGGTATAAATTTGACAATAAATAAAATAAAAATAAAAATTTTGATTAAAATATTTATATCTGGCCTTTTGAGCTCTCAAATTGACTCAGAATATTAACTTAAAGTTCACAATGTCTGCTATAACTGAATTGCACGATTGCAGGGGGAAATTAACACGCTTATCAAGTAGCAACAAGAACAAGCAGAGAACAGAATAAACCATACTGGCAAATTTAGTTCAGTTTACAGATTAAGGCACTGGGATTGTGATCTGACTCATGCTGTCCAAGACACGTGTAGCCACCTTGGCCTTAAAATGGCAGGCCTTCTCTCTATTTTGAGAAAATCGTGTGTGTTTTTCTGTAAGCCTCATAATTGTGAAAGATATTGTGTTGAAAAACTCATAGAATGGATGGGTTCAGCCACATACCTTGACTGCACACAGGGGGTGCAGAAGTGTATTAACTGTGAAGCCGTATTGCAATAATGACAGATCTTCAGGGGGGGAAGTGTGTAGGAGGTAAGAAATAATTAACTCAAACATTTATTTAGCTGAGATGGTTTTTGTCCTGCCTCACCCAGGAGTTCCAGATGGCTTTGAAATAAATCAAACAAAGTATCCTGTTAAAGAATTCTGCCTACATATCCAACGGCCTTCAGTCTCACAGCCGTAAAACAAAATGGCCGGTCATATGAAGCACCACTACACTGGATCAGACTACTGGTGCATCTTTTCTACTTTGATAGCAGTCCAGATAGAAATAAGAAGTCTTCCGTTTCTGAGCTGCGAGGAGAAGACCTGGAAGACTTCCTGGCTCAGATCTGTCATGGACCAAACTGATTACAGCCCTTGTCTCTAGTTAAAATTGTATTGAGTGCATTAAAGATAAATGATTTTGGTACCGGTCACTATGTTATTGACCTGAGAACTCATGTTTTCTCTATTTGCAACCTCCCCTCCCAGGGAACGCTTAAAAAGGAGCCAGAAAAGCATGAAGGCGGAAGGCTCGGATTCTGCAACATCCCATTCTTTGCCAAGTGAGGAGACTGCAACAATGACCGAGGTGAAAGTGAAGACGGAGGTACCAGATGAATACGTTCAGGAAGTGGCCTGGCAGGACGACGCCAAAGATTCTAAGAAGAGCCTGAAAGATGAGGCAGGAGAAGTTCCAGCCGAGATCTGCGTGGTGATCGGTGGGGTCCGTAACCAGCAGACGCTTGGTAAGCTAGGTCGGTGGTCAATTGGTTTAACCTTTACCCAATTTTTTTTGTCGGAGGGAGACTACAGAGGGGATGGATACAACATCTCACAACCATTTTGGGTGTGTCTGTAGTTTTGCGGGCCACTGACCTGTTTGGCAGTGGGTGTCCGAACACTTCCCACAAAATTAAATCAGTGGGACAAGAGGCATTTTAAAAGTGGGTACAAAAACCATTTGGTGTGAGTAAACAGGTTCTGACATCTTTTGAGTGAGTGTGCTGTTCTCCAGTGGACTTATAAGAGGAATTTTAATCGTTTGGTTCCTCAGAGCAAAACTAGATGTGATTCCCTGATTTAAGCAATTCACATGTAATTTTGCCATTAAAAAGCAACCACAGATGGAGTGGGATGAGGATTCTGGATGGGGGGTTGTTGGGAAGCTGCAATGCTGGGAAGGGATGTATGTGTTAGCTCTTCTCCCTCCATGCCACTTGTGTGGTGGAAAATAAACACCTTTGGGCTGCTTTCAGCCCCAGTAGGAAAATGAGACAGGCGTAATAAGTGTTCTACCATTTCTTTTGGCCTGCTGTGGCTTAAAGTATCTGGGGGTTGAGAAAAAGTTCTCCAGCACCACAGCCCCAATCCATATCGGTCTCCTGTGGATGTTTTTTTAGGATCAAATGACGGCCCAGGAATCATGGAAGTCCTATGGACCTCTTAGGGTCCAGCCTTTAATGCAGTGATTTTCAACATGGTGTCAGGGCAGACAAATATTTCTCTATTCAACAAGTAATTAAATTGTAGAATTCACTGCCAGAGGACGTAGCAATGGCCACAATCATAGACAGCTTTAGGAAGGAATTAGATTCATGGAGGATATTTCCGTCAATGGTTTATAGTTATGATGAGTAATGAGGACCTCCATATACAGAGGCAGCAAACGTCTGAATACCAGTGCTGGGAGGCACTATCCAGAGGAGACCTTGGCCTTTGCGCTGTGTTTGCTTGCCCCTCCATGGCAATTGGTTGCCTGCTGTGTAAAACAGGCTGCTTGACTGACTGAACCACTGGTCTTGATCCAGCAGGGCTGTTCTTAAGTTCATATATTCTCATGCCGAACAGTGTATTTCCTGGTGCCTGTTTGCTTCAGGGGCTTTAGGCCATTCCATACCAGCTAACTGATTTCCTTATGTCTCTGGGCTATGACCATGCAGGAAGCAAACCCTTCTTTTTCTCTGATAACTGAAATCACACAATGCCTCCTTGTATCCAAACCAGAAAGCCTATTACACTTTTTCTTCACCATCTCCGTGCAGGAAATGCTTCAGAAGAGTCCAGGAGGCCTTTCTATCTTAGGTTCTCCCAATGTTTTCTGATTGGCCCAGCCCCTCGATGCCTATTTTGTGATTGGCCCTACCATGACAGCAGCCATTTTAGAGTGGTACCGGCTAGCCTTTCTCAGAATTCTGCAAACACCAGAAAACTCAACAAGGTTGGGAATCCCTCCTTTAGTGTGTTACTTGGTGTGTTTTGTAACTGAGGCAAAACATACTAAAAAGCATCAGGTACATTCTTCCTCTAATCCCAAAGCTCATCTCCCCCCCCCCCCCAAATCTGCAGCTTCTTTTTTTTTCTAACTAACTGCAGTTGTGCGTTGGGGATGCTGGTTTGTTTGGGGGAGTAACTTGGAAACTTAGGACACCTTTTGGGGTGCTGGTTTGTTTATTTGAAGGGGAGGGAAGTATAGGTGTATGAACCATGCCTCTGTTTTTCTCCGGATGGAACGAATAGCTTGTGTGTGTTTGTGTGGGGGTATAATCGTTGTGGTTGTAATGGTTAATGTTGGTGTAAGAGTTTGGGAGGCTCTGGTTCAAATACTTACTTGGTCATTGAGCTCAGTGGGCTTCCTTGGACCCAACTTTCTCTACCAGCCCAGGCGTGTTATGAGAATAAAATGGAGGGAAGAGGTATGTACTCATCCTTGAGTTCTTGGTGGAAGAGTGGGATAAAACTGGAAGCTGTATAGATAATGTACAAGTGGGGACCCACAATACTCACAGGTTGGATCTTCACACTCCCCAACACCTCTGATTCCCCCCATGGATTAGTGGAGGGAGGAGACTCATGGAGGGAGGAGAGACTAGATCTCTCCCCCAGTGCCAAGCTCAGGGTCCTCTGCTGCCAGCCACAGCACAGCTGCCGACATCTTCTGCCGCCCACCACAGCTACCAGCATCTGCCAGGGCCAGTATGGCTGCTGGCGTCTTTCACCATAGTGGCTGAGCCTGTCATGGCTCCTGGCATCCTCTGCCGCCATGGCCAAGCCCAGCACAGCCGCCGGTGTCCTCTGTGGCCCAGCATAGCTGCTGGCATCCTCCTGCACAGCTGGTCTCAGCTGTTGTCATCCTCCTCTGTTGACTCTTCGGCCAGGCAGGCCCAGAGCAGCTCCTAGGATCTGCTGGAAGGGTGGGCTGGAGCAGCTCCTCATCTGGTTAGAACATTGTCTGTACATGTGCAGACAACACAAATGTATTTGGTGGGAGGATTTAAACTCCCCTGTATATATTAATGTTGATTTCAGATTTTTCTGAAAACCTGGGGAGTACCCCAAGCTTGCTGAGAAATCTGTTTAGTGTCCATGAGGCCCCAATTTGCGGATTTAGGTATCTGCAGATTGGGGCTACACGTTGCTAATAGTATATAGAGATAATGGCAAATCGTTCTTACTACCACATTAGCGGCGTGGCAGAGTTCTTCCCTCCTGTGCCAATGGGGATGAGTGACTGAGGTGGAGGATTCAAAAGAGGAGCCTTGGTTCACAAGAGAGTGAGGCTGTGAATAGAGTCAGTGAAGTTGTAAAATGACTGAGTGTGCTGGTCATTGACTGTAATAATAAATTTGATTGATTGATTGAGTCAGTGAAGCCTGTCCTCCATTCAGACTACTGTCCCTGATATTGAAGTGTTTTGGGATACTTGAAGAAGAAGAAGTGAAGAGATTGGATTTATACCTCGCCCTTCACTACCCAAAGGAGTCTCAGATCGGCGTACAAACTCCTTTCCCTTCCCCTCCCCACAACAGACACGCTGTGAGGTAGGTGGGGCTGAGAGAGCTCTGACAGAAACTGCTCTTTTTCAAGAACAGCTCTTATCAGAACTACCGCTTGCCCAAGGTCATCCAGCCAGGTGCAAGTGGAGGAGTGGGGAATCAAACCCGGTTCTCCCAGATTAGAGTCCGTGCACTTAACCACTATACCACACTTACCTTGTTCCAGCCCCACCTATTTTATACTTTTGACATTACCTGTCCTAAATAAATGTGTAATCATCATTTTGGCTCATTAGGGAAAAAAATGGTGCCAGCGTTGCTGTTAGGCGCATCTGTATGCTCAAGCAGCAGGGGCAGTCTGGGAGGAGGCCCAGCCCTGGAAAAATGACTTGCAGCCCTCCGCCCCAGCCATGCTCCCCACCTTGGCTGGGTACCTCCTTCCCCTACCGTGACTTTGACTTTGATCTCATGCCCTGCCCTGCATGGGGCTCAGCAGCCAGCTTGTGGCAGCAGCAGTTGCCACACAGCTCACAGGGCTTTGACTGCCAGTTTGCAGCAGCAGTGGCAGCTCCTGCCTGCCTCCCACAGGGTGAAGACCACTGGACAGCCCCCAGGCTATCAGCCCACTGGGACTTTTCCCAGTGGCTATAATGGCCAGTCTGCCCCTGTCGAGCAGTCGCTGGTTCATCTTATGTTCTGCTGACCCGCCGCAAGCAGGGAACCAATTTTTATTCATCTGTTTGTGAGCAGTTCAAGCTAGTTGGGTGGTTTACCTTACTTATATTTGCATTATACAGTGCAGTTGTCAGCATTTCACCTGTGCATTTTCTCTCACAGACCAGTGGGATTCATAGCCTCCTCCCTAACAGGCCTGCCATTGCTGTGTGCTGCACTGTAGCCAGTTGTTTAAATAAAGAGTGAGCAAACCAGTCAGTCAGGAAACAAACACTGTTTCTTTTAAAACGTTTTACCCTTTGCTGTTTATCCAAGTCTGTGTTATTGATGGTAATGGCCACTGATTTGTTTGGGTCAGTAGAATTTTGCAGTTGTGAATTGTTTAAATAAAGGTGGGGGGGAACCAGTCATTTATAAATAACTACAGTGTAAATCTTCTATTTAGAAGTCTGTTTTACACCAATAGAAGAGGAGTGACTCCTAAGCTGTTCTCCACAATTGATTAGGGAAAAAATAATAAATGTGGCTGTTTCATAAGAAGGAATCAGCTCAAAAGGGAAATGCTATCTAAGTCTTATTATTTACGTAGGCCTAAAATGTGAGCAACTTTTCATGCATTACAAGCATATGTTTATAGGGAGTGTAACAAAGTGTCGTAAAGCTGAAGGTAGATTTTGCTCCTTTGCAGGTCTCGCGCAGTCTCCATGATTACCTCTGGAAATAGTCCATGAGCACAAAACAAAACCATGACAGGTGTAAATAGACCTTTGCATCCACTTTGAATTTGGGTGAAATAAATGGGATTTGCATAACCTCCGTTCTGTTTCTGAATGAAGGACTGGAAGTTTAGTTCATCTTCCATCTTCTTGTGCAGCCCCACTTTAGGGGACTGTGCTTGCACAGGCTGGCTGCAGGACATTTTCTTTCTAGCTCAGAAACTCCAATAAGGGGGTGCCCTGCCCCTTTCGGAGCCAATGCATGCACAGGATTCCCGCCCAACGCGTCAAGTGTTCCGCCAGCAGGCACCCCTTCCCTCAGTTCCTTTTTTGCTGCCGCAAGGATAGGAAGCTTTCTAGTGTACTCCGCTGATTTTCATTGTCATCATCGTGGATGAAAGAAGACTCCTTTTTATCCATCAAGGACTTGTTTTGCACTCCTTTGGGAGTCTTATTTTGTGGGAGGCAAGGCGGATCGTGATCCCTAGTCACAATGTCTAAGGCACTGTTTAAAAAATGTTCAAAATGTGGAACAACAATGACGCATAGCAACGAGCACGAACTCTGCCTCCTGCGCTTAGGAGAGGCCTACAGTGTTGGAGCTTGTTCAATTCCCCACCACTGTACCCCGAAGGCTCGGTCAGATAGGGCCTCTAGGCTGAAACCTGTACTGTGGGAGAAGGCTTTGACCTCCTCGGTTCCTTCCAGGGTGACTCTGAGCTCGGGCCCTACTATCTCGGGTCCGCTTCTCTTGTCTCTGACTACTGTACCCAGTTCTGGGCCACCACCGGTTTGTTCAGTTCCTATGGGCCTGACTATCAGGATGATGGCTCTGACCCCTTGAAAAAGGTCAGTTTTGGTCACTCTGGAGGCAGAATCTAGGTGCCCTCATTCACTTTCTCCAGGACCATTGACCAAGGTCCAGTTGCATTTGGTACCTCCTGTAAAAAAGCATAAGAAATGGAAGCATAAAGAGAAGACTGAGTCTGTGCCCAAGTTGGGATGTGTCAAGTCTTCTAAGGGTCCGGAGACTGATCAGGATGTCATCCTGGTTCCCCCGTACACCCCGTTGCCACATCTAGCCTCCTTCGCCAGTTCTTTGTTGGATGCTGACGACCAACCTAGCATTCCTGTGGGATAACTGGTACCCTCAGAATCGGGACTGCCCTTTTCTTAGCAACAAGTGGCCCCCCTCAGCATTCTTACTATATGTCACCATCCTATTTACATAAATGGGCTGGACATCACCCTCAAATTTTAGAGGGTCATGACCCGACTGCATGGAGGTTCTGTTCCTGTCTCCATACCATGAGTCTGAAGAAGAGGTGTTTGCAGCATCTTGTTATAGCTCCGAGAATGCCTTGGACCCATCACCTGATGATACCGTGGTTGACCTGACCCAAGCATCTCCTAGCAAAGACCTCCATCTCTACGGAGAACAAATGCTAAGAATGGCAAAAGCCCTTGATATTTTCACTTCAGACAACTGTCCGAAGGACAGAATTTTGAGTCTACTTCGACACTCCAGAGATAGTTGCATTTCCGATCCTGGAGGATCTTTTTGACCTCATGGTTCCAATCTGGCAGAAACCAGCCTCCATTCAGGCTACACCTCGTAAGATTGAAAATGTATACAGGGTAAAGCAGGACTCCTGAGAGTTTCTGTCCACGCACCTACCACCATCTTCATTGGTCACGGAAGACATGCAGGCATGCCAACAGCCTGGTCAGCATTCATCCCCAGCCAACAGGGAAAGCTGCTGTCTGGATCCTATGGGAAGAAGGATTCATGTTTCCTCTGCTCTCAATTTTCGAGTAGCAAATTATCAAGAGATTATGGGAGGCTACCAAATTTTCCTCTAGGAGAGTCTTTCCCAGTACCTGGACAAATTGCCTGATAAATCCAAGTCCCTGGCTAAATTTACCCAGTCAGAGGCAGTTAAACTCTCGAAACAGGAGATTAATAAGGGCAGACTTGCTGCGGATGTATCAGCCAGATTGATGGCCTCTGCCATAGTTCTCAGAAGGCACTCATGACTATGCAATACTACTCTCCCTCTAGACATGCGTTGTAGAGGATCTCCCCTTTGAGGGATCAACTCTTTTTTTGCAGTCCACAGATGAGTCTCTACAGTGGTGGCTAGATGATGCTAACTTGTTCTCAGGGATCCAGTTTGGTTTCTGGGTTCCCCAGGTCACTCTGACCACAGATGCTTTGCTATCAGGTTGGAGTCCATTTTTTGCTGCAGGGCCAGTGGCCTTTAATGCAAATTACTCTCCCTATTAGGACCCTGGAGCTTTGTGCAGTAAAATTTGCCCTTACCTCCTTTTTGGATATTCTCAGAGGCAAGAGGGTGCTGACCCAGACAGACAACACAGCAATAGTGTATTGTTTCAACAAGTAGACGTGGCTTAGAGGCAATAGCAGCTTGGGAAATAGCTTTGAGCATGGGATTTCTTCCCAGGGCCATCCACATAGCAGGGACTTTGAATACAGAAGCAGACAACCTGAGCAGGGTCTATCAGACCAACTCTGAAGGGTCTATCCAGCACATATACATCAAGGCGATTTTTGACACCTGGGGGTATCCTCAGGTGGACCTGTTTGCCACTGCCGAATCCAAGAAAGCACCAAAATTCTGTTCCCTAGTGGGCAGTGATCCAACTTCCCTGAGAGACTCATTACAGATCCCTTGGTCAGACACACTCTTTTATGCGTTCCCTGCCTTCCCTCTGCTAAACAAGGTAATAGGGAAGATGGTGGCTGATTGGATTGATTGTATCATAGTAGCTCCCTTCTGGCCCTACCAGATCTGGTTCTCAGGGCTGTTATGCTTAGCAGGCACATACTACATAGTGTTTCCTGCTGCCCCAGACCTGCTGATACACGGTCCATTGTTGCAGCACGATGTAGCACGGCTGCACTTGATGGCATAGAGCAGTGGTAGCGAACCTATGGCACGGGTGCCAGAGGTGGCACTCAGAGCCCTCTCTGGGGGCACGCGTGCCATCGCCCCAGCCAGGCCCAGACCATCATTAAAGTGTCTAATTCTCTGCCAAATAATATTCAGTAAATGAAAGCATTTGGGATTGCTTTCCTTACTTTGTTTGGATCATCTTAAATTAATGTATGAGTTGTTTTTTCTAAAGTAAAACCTCAGTATTCAGGTTAAATTGCCGTGTTGGCACTTTGCGATAAATAAGTGGGTTTTGGGTCGCAGTTTGGGCACTCGGTCTCTAAAAGGTTCGCCATCACTGGCATAGAGGATCTGGCCATAGGGTGTTCCTTCTTCCAAGGGGTATGGGATATCCTGCTTCAAGCCCATAAACTTTCAACCAGATATTCTTATGACAGGAAGTATGCTCGATTTGAGTCCTGGACATCTGCTAGAGGTGAATGCCCTTTTAACTTCCTGTTATCATTGGTTTTGGAATACCTGTTGTCATTAGCACAGGCTGGTTTAGTGGTGTCTTCGGTGAAGACCCACCTAGTGGACATTGCTGCTTTTCATGAGGAGGTGCAGGAGAGTACTGTTTTGCTCATAAATCGGTTCAGCACTTTTTTTGTAAATTACAATTTTATTGAAATTTTTATACAGAACAAAGAACATATTAATGATGTATCCAATATCATCATAGTTATTTACATTTGTTCGAACATGAAACATATAACAACTAACAATAGATAAAAGAAAACATTTACATCCTCATTTAAATGTTTTCCCTCCTACACCCCATATTGTCCCAGAGTGGTCAGTGAATTATTACATCTGAGTCAAGACTTCCTGCTCAAGGTAGTTTCCAAGTTTCACCTAGCACAGGAAATTGTCCTACCAGTATTTTCCCCCACTCTGAGCTCAGAAGTGGAAAAGGCCCTATATACCCTTGACGCTAGGAGGGCTCTCATTTACTATATAGATAGAACCAAACCATTTCGTAAAAGCAAACCAAGAAGGGCAAAGCTGTTTCATCCCAGTCTGTGTCCAGATGGATAGTTGAT
>NW_015173687.1:96167-114083 GCF_001447785.1 Gekko japonicus | reverse complement strand
ACTGCTCGATGTGAAAGCACACTTCACCCAAGTGCAGGGGCTGTCTGCCGAATTTCATCGATAAGTTCCCTTGTTGGACATCTACACTTTAGACCTTCAGGCGACGAAAGAAGCAGATGTGAGCAAAGCTATTCTATAGGTTCTGTTCCAGTGAGAGACTCACACCACCTCCTCTGGTGAGTAGCTCTCTAATGGTCCCAATGTGGGGCTGCACAAGAAGACAGAAAATGCAAACAGTTGTACTTACCTGTAACTGCTGTTCATTGCCATCTTCTGTACACATTCCCTCCCTCCTGCCCTGCCCTGAGTTCTCACAGGGGCCTATTGTGACGTGGAAGGGGGCTCGCAGCGGCGTAGTGGGAAATGAGGGAAGGGTGCACCTGCCAACGGACCACGTGGTACGTTGGGCAGAAATCCTGCGTATGTCGGTTTCGAAAGGGGTGAGGTGCCCCCTCTTTGGAGTTTTTGAGCTAGAAAGAAAATGTCCCATGGCTGGCCTGTACAAGCGCAGTCCCCCAAAGTGTGTCTGGACAAGTAAATACAACTCTGTTTTTCATTATTATGTGCATTCAAATAAAAACACTGTAACTTGAAAAAAATCTAAATAATTGGTGGTCATCTGCCTCCTGTCTGCTGATCTATTTGCACTGGTAGCACTTCACACATGCATTTTGCATAGGCTGATGGGAGCTGTAGTCTCTTCTTCCCACAAACTTTAAAAAGTTTTTCAAGTTGCTATTAAGAATTGAACCCTGACCTGGATATGCCACACTAGCCCAATCTCATCAGATCTCAGATGCTAAGCAGGGATGGCCCTGGCTAGTATTTGGATGGGAGACCTCCAAGGAATACCGTGGTCCTGATGTGGAGACAGGCAATGGCAAACCACCTCTGAATGTCTCTTGCCTTGAAAACCCCACGGGGGTTGCCAGAAGTCAGCTTTGACTTAAAAAAAAAAAAATTAAAGTTAATAAACACAATGTTCTGCAATAGAAATAAAGAATATAATATGCAACATATTTTAGTCTACAGATAACACTAACAGAAAAAAGCCCATTATATTACAATAATTGTATCAAGGCTCAATGAAAATTCTTTTAACGAACAATATTCCAAAAATGAGAACCATCTTGAAATTAATTTTGACCGATATTCCTCGTTATTTCTTTGTACCAAAGATTCTCACATTTTATCTAGTATACAAAGTTTACACGTCTTAGATATCCAGTCAGTAATTAATTATGGTTTAGTGCTCTTCCATGATTTAGCTATAGTTAGTCTAGCTGCTGTACATAGATTTTCTAAGAGAGTTTTGTTAGTTATTTTGGAAATTGGTTCTTTCCACAAATTAAATATTAATGTATATGGTTCTAAGGCCATTTTGTAATTAACTATTTGATAGATAGTAGATATAATAACTTTGCAGAAGATTTGCACTTTTTCACATGGCCACCACGTATGCCAATGTCTACCCTTCACTCCAAAACCCTGCCAGCACAGAGGGGACCCATTAAGTCAGCTGTGACTTGACAGCACTGTCCACAACCACCACATCAAGAAATAAATAACTGGAAGTGCCTGGAAGATTTTTTAAAATTAATACATAAGGAATGTTCTTGGCTACAATTTGGGAAGCAAGTAAGGCCTTTATGAGAGGAATTTTACTAGCAGCTGCCACCAAAAACCCTCCAAGAAAATTCAGAACAAACCAAGACAATATAAGAAAAATTCCAGAGGTTGGAACAAGGGCATAAAAATAATTTTAATAGAGATATGCTAGCAGAGATCAGACAATTAAAAAACCAATTGAACATGTTAGAAGTGGAAGAGGTACAGAAAATTATAGTTTCTAAAACAGAAGCATTTCGAACATGCAAACATGTTCAGCAGATATTTGGCATATTATCTTAGGAAGGAGATAGAAAAAAGAGTAATAACGGGTATAAAGAAAGGAGATCAAATTACATATGCAGAAAAAGAAATACAGGAACAATTTATGAATACTCTTTCAGGATTATACAAAAAGAAGTCTGTTCCAGAAGAAAGATTAACAGAATATCCAAAAGGCATCCTGATCACAAAGTTTATGCCAGAACATAGAAAAGTTTTAAATCAAACAATAACAATTCAAGAAATTTCTCAGGCAATAAAGAATATGAAAATGGATAAAGCACCAGGCCTGGATGGGCTGACAGCAATGCATTATAAACACTTTGAAAAAGTTTTAATTATACCATTACAGAAAATTATGAATGAAATAAAAGAAGGAAAGACAATACCTTGAACATGGCAAGAGGCGTATATAATGTTAATACATAAAGAGGGTAGTGATGCAACACCACCACAGTCATTTAGACCTATTTGTCTGCTGAGTGTAGATTACAAAATCTTTGCTGTAGTGGTGGCAGAAAGATTAAGAAAATGAATGCCACACTTAATACACACTGACTAAACAGGCCTTGTACCAAAGAGGTATATGAAAGATAGATACGATTCATAATAGATGCAAGTGAATTTGTGAATAAGAAGAGAAAGAAAACAGCTTTTTTATTTCTGGTTGACAATTTAACATGGCCAATAACCAATTTCTGGTTATTTCTGGTTGACAATTTAACATGGCCTTTCTTACTGAATGTACTTCAGGATATGGGCCATGGCCCTGAATTTTGGAACTTGATGCATGAATCAACAAGCAAAGATTTTAATAAATGGGAAATTAACAGAAACAAGTTCAGTCGAAAAAGGCACATGCCAGGGATGTCCTTTATCATCTCTACTATTTATCCTAGCAATGGGAAATTCTAGCTACAAAGATCAGACGAAATGCCAGGATTAAGGGAATAAAAATGGAGGATGAGGTGTTTAAAATGGAAAGCTGTGCAAACGATGTGGTACTGACAGTCTCAAATCCCCAAACATCGTAACACTACGTAATGGAACATATTGAAGAATTTGGATCCTTTTCATGCTATAAAATTAGAAGGTAGACAAAAATAATAATGAACTGTTTAATGCAACAACAATAAGATAATATAAAGAGTACAGAGTGTAGAGTAGCCTCTGAACGCCATTAAATATTTGGGAATAAATGTGACTGGGCAAAACTGTACTCTTTTCAAAAATAACTACCAGAAGATTTGGAAACTGATATAAGCAGATCTATCCAGATGGGGAAAAAAATTTAGATGGTATATAACTCCAAAGGATATTGCGAAAGCAAATAAAAACTACAAAGGAAAATGTTGGAAATGTCAAGACATAGACGGAACTTTCTTCCGTATGTGGTGGATGTGTAAAAAAGCAAAAAATATATTGGAAGGAAATACATGGAGAAATGAGGAATTTATTAAAATTCAAATTTTCCATGGAAGTAAAGACGCTGAACTGCAGGCTGTGGAAGGTCAGTAGTTCAGCAGTTCGAGACCCGAGTGTGCCGCATGACAGAGTGAGCTCCTGTCTCTAGTTCCAGCTCCTGCCAACCTAGCAGTTCGAAAGCAAGAAATTGCAAGTAGATAAATAAGTACCACTTCAGTGGGAAGGTAACAGAGTTCCATACACCTTGGTGTTTAGTCATGCCAGCCACATGACCACGGAAACATCTTTGGACAGCGCTGGCTCTTTGGCTTTGAAACGGAGATGAACACCGCAACCCTAAAGTCGGATTCGACTGGCTTTCGAGCAAGGGAAATTTTTTTGGGAAAAGGTATTCAAATACATTGTGACAATGACTAGAATTATCTACACAGCAAAATGGAAAGCAGATTTTGTCTACACTTAGAAAAATGGAAAAATAAACTTGCCAAATGTTTAGTGATGGCAAGATTAACAACTAATTTGAGAAGCAGATCAGTTACAAAATTTGAGGATATTTGGAGTATGCAAAACAGGGTCAAATTTAGAATGAGTAGTAGTCTATAATACTGTATGCAATTGTATTGCAATGAAGAAGCAGAATGAAAATCAGTTCTAAATGTAACATGTTGAATATAAATGTGTGTAAGGAAGTGGGTTTTGAAGAGAAACATTTTTTATTTTTTACTATAAGAAATACAATAGTCCTCTCTTCTGTATTTTTGTTATATTACCTATTTGCCAAAAGTAATAGCAAGCATGCAGAAGTGCAGTATTGAGTATGCGGCAATGGTGAAATTAATGATTCTGATGAAAAACAGATTAGTTACAAAATTCAAAATGTAAAATGTTGAATATAACAGAAGTATGTTCTACAGTGTTTTCCACAAAACCTTTCAATGTAATGAAGGGGATATTGGGGAAAAATATTTTTGATTTCATGTATTTTATTTACATCCATCTTTTGTTAAATATAATTATGATATGTAATAATTTTTTCTTTTCTATAGTTTCTTTTTATTATCTTTGTTTTCCAAAAATTAAAAAATACATTAAAAAGAAAGAAATGAATATCTTACTTGTGCGTCGAGAATCACACAAGTCATGGACAAAATCTGCTGTGTGATCAACAGTTGATGGAGGATTTCTTTCCTACCAAGAGAAGTCCTGGTGCTTCCTAGGCAACAGATTGCCTTGTGTGTAAGGGCTGCTATAATTGCCTGCCTCCATGTGCTGGCTGCCTTCATGTGCTGTCTGTTTGGGTTGTAAAAAGTGGGAGGCACAACGCCAAGAACAGTAGCCCGGGCTGGGGTGGGACCATCAGCATCTGGATGAGGTTTCCGTGCTGAAAGACAGTGGGTCTGAGAGTCCTCCCGTGTATATGCTAGCAGCCAAGTCACGGAAACTAGCATCAAGTGAAGCGACTATATTAACTGTCTTAACTCTGAAATTCAGACTCTGTGAAGCCTCGTTCTTTAATGTTAATGCTTCACAGAAAAATGTGTGTGTGTGTGTGTGTTTTAAAAAGATTTAAAGCCCTGCCTGGAAGAGGGGCCTGTGAGAGCATATTGCTTTTAAAACTTAATTTCACTGTGCTTATAATTACAACTTAAATTTGCAATTTAAAACGGCAACTGCACTCCTGCTGCTGCTTCATGCTCTTCAGCTAGGCGGTCCTATGCCAGAATTTAATTTTTCAACTTCCTAACTTGTGGGGTTTTTTTGTTTGTTTGTTTTATTTGACCTTATCTGTAGGGTGCTTCGGCTTGCTGCACTGGTGGCAAGGGCATTCTAATTACATTTGTGGGGAAAGAATGGAGGTTGTGTCTTAAGTCAGTGTTAAGGGAAGGGGCAAGGATTTTCCCCCTTCAGATCCTGGAATACCTTTGAGCATATAAGTCATGCACAAATTCATACCTCTATCATTGCTGATATAGTGACAGTCCCTTTTGGCTTATGGTTTAGCTGTTACCTGAAAATCAATGCAGCAGCCTTACTCTTAAATCTTATTTGTATGGATGCTGCTCTAAGGAGACCGGGAGCTGCCATCAGCCCCTGATCACAGGCAAGAAGCAACCCCAAGTTGCTTGATGCTTGATGGAGTGGAAGGGCCCTGAGAGCAGTATGAACACCCCTCCCCTCACAAAGATTTTTCCAAAGTATAAGTACAGACACCCAACTCCCCCCATCATGGTGAGTAATTTGCCTTGATAACTTACCGTATGGGAATAACAGAATGACAGTACAGTTCTAAGATGAGTTACAACCCATTGACCTCAGTAGACTTAGAAAGACATAACTGTATTTAGGATTGCACTGTGAGTTACATGCTTCTGTTATCGGGTGTGACTGAGCCTGGGAGGAGAGAAGCTGCTGAATTGAAAAGGAAAGCAGGCCTCTCTCAATTATTGTTGCCCTCTCTTCCCTAATGGTGATTGGTGATAGTAGCTTATATGTATAGAGAGTGGCACTGTGACATCTCTGTGTTTTATTTGTCTCAGCAGGTGGCTCACACTCTGCATAGGCCAGATGTAGCTTTTTCTTACCAAAGAAAACACAAGATGAGCTGTTTGTAATTGCCCACGTGGCTTCTCTTTTGTTTGTTATATTTATGCATTTTTATTACATATTATGTTTTTAACAGGTTCACGTTTTGTAATAAATCTCCTATTTTGCTCATATCACATTGTTTGTGGTAGGTTTATTTTTTGTTTAGCATTTTCTGCTACCTGCCCTGGTGGCTTTTTCTACAAATCTTTACACGCCAAAACTAGTATAGCTATCTTCAAACAAATGTTGCATTTCTAAAATATTTTGTATTATATATTTTATTTATTTATGATCTGCCTTTCTCACTAGTTTCAAGGCGGATTATAGGGTATAAAATAGTGCAGTCAGACAGCATAAATCAACCATTGAACAATGCAATTGAACTAGGATTACAGAATTGCAGAACAATGTGAACAACAAACTGTTGAAGGCTAGGTAATGCATTTGTCAAATGCTTTGAAAGAAAAACCCAGCAGGGCTTGATTTACAGTCTTCCAATAGAGATGAATGAAGCAGTGAATTCAAAGCTATGTTTACACTAAAGCATAAGTAAAACAAAGCAAGTTTGTAGAAATGTTAGCTGATTCAGTTGTGCAGTGATAAACAAGAACATCATTTTACAATGAGATTTTTTTTACATAAAATATGGATTACAAAAGGTTAAAATCTGTCAGTTCTCCCTTTGTATTTTCTTCTTAGAAGTAGGATGGGGTACACTGTAGTCCTTGTAATAGATTAGGCATCTAATATTGTTTTTGCCCTCCCCCCCCACAAATTTTGATAGTCATTAAGGTGCTGCTAGACTCTTGCTCCCTTTCACTAATAAGGAATGCAAGCTGTGCTGTTAGGTTTCTCCTCTCCATCTGTTAGAAATGGAAAGGAGGATCTCTCCAAGTGCCATGGGACTCCCTCCCACCCCCCTCTCAGTCATGCTCTCTCTGGCGCTCCCCTTCCCCCTCCCTTTCTGTGCTGGGTCAGCCGGTCACCACAGATACTATGCACTGGAAACTGGATACGCAGTCTGAAATCAAGTCTAGCAACAGAGCCGAAGGTCAGAAAGCCTTCAGTCAAAGGTTGCAGGAGCAAGGAGCGGATGCTAACAGCCAGGATCAGGTCCAAGCATGTGTGGTTGCTTCCATACTGAGGCAGGTGCATGGGGGTGTTTATGACTAGGTCCTCCCTTCCCTGGGAGTCAATCTGCCAAGACTTACAGCCCCTCACTTTGCCTTTGCAAGAGCTGCAGTCTGTCACTCCTCCTTCACTCTGGCAAATTCAGTCACTGGCGTGCCCTGCGTCTGGGACACTCAGGAGAACTACCGTGTTTCCCCGAAAATAAGACACTGCCTTATATTTATTTTTTCTCAAGAAGACACACTAGGGCTTATACCACAAATGCATAGAAATCCTGCTAGGGCTTATTTTTTTGGGTAGGTCTTATTTTTGGGGAAACAGGGTAGGTGGGGATTCTGGCCTCGGGGTGTCTTTACCTGGGGGTGCTGGGCCAGGCTCTGGATCAGTCTCTCCCTCTGGCTGCACCTCCTGTGCAGCTGCTGGGGCCTCTTCTCCCTCAGGTGCTCGTAAGGATTCTTCTGCTGGGCTGACTCCAGAGGAGGCTGGGTTGCTCCATGCCTCTTCCTCCTCTGAGGAGTAGTCAGCCTCAGCAGAGCCAGTACCCATGACACTCTCTCTGAAGACGAAGTGTGCTTGTTCACAAAAGCTTATACCTGGAATAAAATGTTTGTGGTCTTAAACACAGGACTCTCTCTCTTATACCTGGAATAACCCCCCCTCTCATATACCTGGAGTAAAACGTTTTTGGTCTTAAACACAGGACACACACACACACTCTCATACCTGGAATAAAACATTTTTGGTCTTAAAAACAGGATTCTCTCTCACTCTCCTGGAATGAAACGTTTTTTGTCTTAACACAGGACTCTCCCCCCCCCCCGGCGTACTCCCTATGGCTCTTTCTGTCTCTGAAGAAGAAAAAGTGTGCTTGCATACAAAAGCTTATACCTAGAATAAAATGTTGCTGGGTCTCCTTAAAAGTCCCACAAGACAGACACCCCCCCGCACCCCCCCCTGGCCCTTCCCCCCCCCCCGAGGAGGAGGAGGGGGAAGGAGCCCTCAGCCAATTGAGAGAAGGCATTCTTTCTCTCCTCTGAAGCAGGAAATAGGAGAGACTGGCCAAAAGGAGCTGCAATATTAGAAGCAAGAAGCAGCACACAGCCAGTTGCTCTTGGGCAGGATTGGAGGCTTGTAGGGGCCAGATCCAACCTGCAGGCCATATGTTTGACACCCCAGCTCTAGAAGGTATATCCCCTTTCCTTGGCTTGAATGGGAGTCTCCATCTAACAAACCCACTCATCCTTGCCAACTTTCCCCAGTTCTCCTGTCCACGTTAAACTGTTCTCAGTCAGGGCTGAATCCCAAAATTGTCAGTACTTGACTCTTCTCAGCTAGGGCTAAAATCAGACTGGCATTCTCCCCAGCATCCAGAAGTCTTTCTCTGTTCAGATTTTGCGAACCAGTCAGATTTCTTGGAACAGCCTGTCACTCAAGGCTTTCTGACTCTGTGAAGAATTAACCATTCACAGTCCTTTAGCTGTTAGTACAGCACTTCTAAGCTTTTAAAAAGTGCAGTCTGTCACATATGGCTTTTAAAGCCAAAACTATCACCACTCAGAGTAGCACTTCAGCCTTGTTGGGATTAAGCTTCAATTTATTTGCACACATCCACCCTAGAACTGCCTCCTGGTGCAGAATCAGGGTTTCTATAGACTTCCTGGTATGGGTTAGAAGCCGTGAGATAGAACTGAGAGTCCTCCACATATTGGTGACAACCCAGTCTAGATCTTTGGATTATCTCACCCAGTGGTTTCAAGTAGATGTTAAAAAGGAAGTAGAACTTAAAAAGCATAGCAAGGTGGAGCTTTGTGTGACTCCACAGGCCAAAGGCCAAGTAGTAACCCCCCAGTGCCATCTTCTGAAATCTACCATCTATATAGGCCCAGAACCATCACAAAACCGTGCCTCCTGGTTCAGCAAGGTGCTTTGGAAGGATACCGTGATTGACAGTATTGAAAGCCACTAAGACATCCACATTGATAAGAAATATAGAGTGGTAATTCTCCCATTGCAATGCGTCTCTACCAGGTTTACCAATGTCATATACATAGTTAGGGGGAATTCTGTTCCTGCCTTTATTTTGCCAACCATTCGACTGGATAGCTGTCTGGTCCAGGTGCTTCATCCAGTTTCATCTTTTAATTATATTTTCTGTTTTGGAAATTGATTTTGGTGCTGCCAAAGCTGGTGCATGTTCTTTGAAATTTGTGGGAGGTGGATACTTTCCAGAAAGTGCTTAGTTTCATTTGCTTGAATATTGCCATCTCTCAAATACATTTTTTCCCCAGTATTGACAAATACGTCATTCATTTCCTGGGTCTTCGTGCATAGTGTGCCTCCAATACCACAGATAACATTTTGAACTTGATTCAAATGATATGCTAGCATTTTACCTCATTTTCCTCCTGATTCCCAATCCAGTTGTTCAGTGCAGGCGAGATGAAATTCTGCCCACTGTGAGTGGATCTTATTGACTTTAGATTTTAATTTAAGAAGCTTACAGTAATGATCCGGGACTGGATTGTCTGCAGATTTTTGCAGTGCCTGGTGGAACAGAGTTTCAAGCTGTTGTAAATGTTTTAAGTGACCTGCCCTCTCATCTATACCTTGAGAATATCCCTCAGCAAAGCCATGCTGTTTACCTCTACATTATCATCCAGCTCCTTTATATGTCTCCTCAAGAGGGTGACAAATGTGTAGTCTGTCTTAAAGGTAAAGGTACCCTTGCTCGAAAGCCAGTCGAATCCGACTCTAGGGTTGCGGTGCTCATCTCCGTTTCAAAGCCAAAGAGCCAGTGCTGTCCAAAGACGTTTCCGTGGTCATGTGGCCGGCATGACTAAACACCAAGGCGCACGGAACGCTGTTACCTTCCCACCGAAGTGGTACCTATTTATCTACTTGCAATTTCTTGCTTTCAAACTGCTAGGTTGGCAGGATCTGGAACTAGAGACGGGAGCTCACTCCGTCATGCGGCAACTCGGGTCTCGAACTGCTGAACTACTGACCTTCCACAGCCTGCAGTTCAGCGTCTTAACCACTTGAGCCACCGCAGCTCCTGTAGTCTGTCTTGGCAGAGGAGTATTAAGTTGCTGTAGGGAGCTTTGGGTAGGGGCGCAACAGGTCTTACAGACAATGTTACCAGTATGTGGTCTGAAATGACCAAGGGATTTATTTATAGAACAAGCCAGCATTGATTGTAATATATACTTACTAAGAAATAATCTAGTCAAAAACAATTTTGATGAGCTTGAGAAAGAAACATAAAATCTTTTTCGATTCGATACATCGATCTCCAATAATTGTGTAAACCCAAATCTGCTTGGAAGAGCGTATAGCTGTTCTGGCCCTAAACAAAATCTTTACGTGGAAGGAGATAGGACCTTCTGCAAGCCAAGTAGATGCTTTGGCGCTGAACCATGGACCCCTCCCGATGCCTGTGCCTCTGCATCAGGTGTCTCGTGTTCGGTGATAATCTCCTGAGATACCCTTTCTCCTTCAGTGGGGGGAAGTCATCCAGGAACTGGTTAGGTCATGCCTCTGCTCGCTCCAACAGTCCTTACCATCATTGTCACCAGAAGCTTTCTGGAATGCTGGTCTTGCCTCTCTGTTCAAGAACAGCCAGGGCAGCAGATCAGTCAACATTCAAGGTGAGCTGGGATAACCCTGAAGATGATTCTCTGGAGGCTTCCCTACAGCCATGCTGTAATATTCTTCTGTGGGCAGATATGATTGATTTCTGCAACGGGGGAAAAAAAGCTTCATAACAGGTTTCTCTCAAGGGAACTTTTGCTTGAAAAATAAAGCTGTGTTACTTGGACACTGGGGTATGCCAGCCACTAACTGACAAGGTGAAGACAAGAGTACAAGGCGGGTGGAGGATGAGGAGTGATGGTCATTAAGCAGCATCTGTAAGGGGGGGGGAAAGGATTCACTTCCTGTCTGAGTAGGAAGAGCATGGATTTAGCCAGTTGTTGAACTGGCTTTGCCATCATTCACAAACACCTGCATGAAGAAAAGAAGGTGATAAAAACCAGGGCAGGATAAGCGAGTGATGCCAGCAACAGATGAAAGCTTCACAAATTGCAACCAAGCATTGAAAGAAACTGGAGCTGGGTTTTTTTCCTCCTGCTTCTCCCTGGGAACTGAAAGCCAGTTTGGAAATACATTGCCAAGTCAAATTGAACCTAGACTGGGGGAGATGACTTGATCTGCCTCCTCTCCCCAGCCAACAAACACCAAAGAATCACGGAACAAAAGATACTATGCTCATTCATTAGAAAAACTTTTTCAGTCCTCCCTCCTTCCTGGTTGCTGGGCTGGGTCTCCCAACAACAACAACAACAACAACCCCCCACTTCATTGGTGATTGACACACTCTTCATGATACTCATGGCAAAGTTACTGGGTTCCTTTTCCTTTGAACCGATTGACTGTTTTCCTTATTCTTCTTTATTTATTTATTTGGTTCAATTTCTACCCTGCCCTTCCCGCATGTGGGTTCAGGGCAGGTCACAACATTAAAATAAAACAAAATCAAGATTAAAACCATAAACGTCTTGGGCCAACACGTGATGCTACATTGAATCTGTATCCAAACCAGCTCATTCAAATTCTGCTTCCTACTGTGCATGTACAAGAAGGCGCAAACTGATCTGTGTACTTCAGGGACATGACCAGCAGTAACCCTGAGTGACAGGAATGTCCTCTGCCATGTATGTTCCAAAGAAGGCCAAAGATAAAGAAACGAAAGCTCAGCTAAAGGGCTGCTGCAAAACTGGTTGGCCTGTTTCTTGAGTCGATCTGTAACTAGAAGGGATTTGAGGCTTGGCTCAAATGCGTTCCCACCTGTTGAAAATGTCCATCTGCATGAATTTTTCAGCATCCCAGGTGTGGCAGGGCCTTTAGGAAGGGTTGGGACAAGGAGGAGATTCAGATGAGCAGCCAAGGTGGCCACGTCATCCCTCACAGTGACTCTGTGGGTAACTAATACAGAAGACTGAATTGTGAAATCCATGAATACTGAGAAGCAGGGGGTCTGCAGCCTCTCAGTAGAAAAACACTTCCTTCAAGAGTTACAAACCAATTCCTTTATGCTCTGTTTTCCTCCTCACTAGGGACCAAAATGGCTTACAGCAGGCATGCCCAACTTCGAACAGGTAGTGATCTATTTTTTCCGGCCAAAAGTGCCGGTGATCTACCACCATGAAAATAAAGTTTCAATTTAATTTCAAATTAGATTTAACCCACTGAAGTTGGGTTCCACCGCCCGACCCCCATTTATAATGCATCTTCTGTCATTTAAAGGTAAAGGGTAAAGGTTCCCTTGCTCGAAAGCCAGTCGAATCCGACTCTAGGGTTGCGGTGCTCATCTCCGTTTCAAAGCCGAAGAGCCAGCGCTGTTTGAAGACGTTTCCGTGGTCATGTGGCCGGCATGACTAAACACCAAGGCGCACGGAACGCTGTTACCTTCCCACCGAAGTGGTACCTATTTATCTACTTGCAATTTCTTGCTTTCGAACTGCTAGGTTGGCAGGAGTTTACTGGTCATTTACTGGTAAGCAAAATAAGCAAAAACAAAACAGAGACGAAGATCCAGAGAAAAAGAGAGACGAAGATCCAGAAAGAACTGCAAACCAGGAGACCAAATGGGGCTGGTGATCTACCTCTGACCCCTCCGCGATCTACTGGTAGATCGCGATCTACCTGTGGGACATACCTGGCTTACAGCATTCTTCCTTTCTCAATTTTATTATTATGATGACAAGTTGGGAGTAAAACCAAGCCGGAGACCGCATCACATGATCAGACCATGGATCGCAAATAAGTGAAATCGCGAGGCATGAATACATGAATGCTGGAGGTCTACTGTAAACATCTTTACAGAGGGTTGATCTATCATTGGCTAAAAGGCAACCTTTTTGCCCAGAGGCAGTGTACCACTGCTTACAGTAGGCTGGGGACGGCCATTCTACTGAGCCATACAGAAGAAGCAGGGCTAAACAGTCATGTTCTGCTTTGTCTGCTTTATTAAGCTTGAAGTAGAGTATATTGTTAAACAGAAAATAAAATATAGTTTTCTTAGCACCCACATACATACATACTCAGTGCCCAATGGATCCAACATTTTTCAGTCAATTCATGCTCTATAGACCAGACCTCATGCACTACAGCAACCTAAAATGTTTATGCTGGCAGCTAAAATTTCAAAGTTTTCTCTGTACTCTGTGATGGACGTTAGAAGATCCTGAGTGTTTCTTTTGAGTATACATGCCTTGAGTTCACCTGTCTTTGCCGTAAGGTGTAACTCCGAATTTTAAAATTCATTAAATATATCAGCTCCATGCATGCATGTAAGAAATCGAGAAATTTGCTTAGAAACAATTCCTTCACAGCATGTCGCCCTCAAGCATCAGATTTACAGTCTGTTGTGTGGATAGCTAGAAAATTCTGGCAAGACTTAATAGCCACCTAGGCAAGATTTGCTAAATTTAGCGTAGCTGCTTTGGATTATGTTTGTCAACAAGTCTTACAGCTTTTGTGCAATACATGTACCTCTCAACAAACTCTGGCAGAAACATATGCTTTGGATTTCCAAAATAGGACTGCGTGGCAAATAGCAAAAGATATTGTGTGGTAGTGGTGATGGAGGAGCTAAGAAATATAGCTTTAGCAATTCTGTCTTGTTTTCGCTCATTTGAATGGTGGAAGGGGCCCTTGAATGGTTGAGCGGTAGTGGTCAGGCAGAACACAGAGGCTGCATGTGCTGTGGCTGGGATCGCTCCCACTAGAGTCAGAAGGAGAGCTCTCACAAGAGGCTGGAAGGGGCATGTGTAGCTAGCCTCATACTCTTTTATAGCTCTTTTATGGAGCCTGGGAGACAGCTGAGGAGGATGTTCTCAGCTACGTATTCCAGGCTGCACAGGAGGAGAACTCTGAGAACTCAGTAGAGGAGAGTCAACAGGAGGAGGAGAATACCCAGAAACCCCTTCCCTTTCTTAATCTAAGGCCATGTGGAGTGGCCCTTGGAAAAAGGGAAGTGGGGCTGCGGCAAGGGAGCAAGGTCTGGTCACCCCACCTCCGACAGGCTCACAACGTATCAATTACAGCCTCATAAAAATGGCTCCAACAACACTGAAATCTTTTAACAATCCGATCAGATATTCTGCAGTGTCGTAGAGCACATCTAAAGTTTTCACTAAAACACCTTTCTTCAAACACCTTCACGGCTTCTGCAGATGGAAAGCTTGCCTAACTAGGAATGTTTTGCAAATTCTCAGGGATCCAAGCAGAGAGGAGTCTTTCGTCAGTGCTGCAGAGATTAATTCCAGCAAGATATCGTTTTAAACTTCTGGTTTCAAAATCTAGCTCTACAATCAGTACATTTCAGTACAGTTGTAATTGGGTAGACTGAATGCTTCAAATGCTTTCAGTTCCTGCTGTGAAAGGAACTATTGCAGGGCATAAATGTGTGTGTTTGTGTGCATATTTTTTTTAGAATTCAGAAACAAATGCCTCTAAGCATTAACTGAAATCTTAACTTGTGGAACAATTCTTCTCAGCAAGACCTTTGTAATAAGCAAAGTTGAATTTCATGGGATTCCTATTGGGGTGCTTGCACAGCATTTTAGACAAGTGGCAGATGAGTACCTCTGTTACTCAACGTTGTATGTTTGTGGGGGTTTTGTGTTTGTCATTTTAGCAGCTGTCATGGCTACTTTGCTAGAATATTATCTCACCAAAAGTTTGCAAAGAGGTAGGTGTGCTTGCATACGTGTGTGTGCACGTGATGCAGGTTCCTGCTTATCCATGGCACTTCTGTCTGAGGAGGTCCACAGCACAGGGCACTTCAAAGCTACACGAGGGCTCCCCCTTCTGGCCTGATTTTGTGGGCACAGAAATTAAGGCGATCAGGGTCCAGTGAATGTTGGACAGCTTCTGCCTGGTTGGGGTATGTGTGTGACTGACAGATGGCAGTGGTGTTCCCTCTAGGCTGAGTTAGCGTGAGCTAGCTCATAGTTTTTTACCCTCTGGCTTACACATTTTTGTCTTGACTCAGGAAGGAGGGCTCCAGAGCAAACTAATGTATGCAGTACCCAAATTGCTTGCTCACAATGCCAGTAGCTCACAAAGTAGAATTTTTGCTCACAAGACTCCACAGCTTAGAGGGAGCACTGGATGGCAGCTATGTTGGGGTGCAGTGGGATTTGGCTGTGGGTGACGTTGACTTGCTGTTGTTTGAGAGCAGTATGAGGTTTCGTGCAATGGACTTCTCTGTTGTGAATGAAATAAAGATTGTTGTGGCGAGATACCCTAAAGCGAGGGCCAGCGTGATGTAATTGTTAAGAGCAGCAGACTCTAATCTGGATAACTGGGTTTGATTCTGCACTCCTCCATATGAAGCCAGCTGGGTGACTTTGGGCCAGGCAGAGTTCTCTCAGAGCTCTCTCAGCCCCACCTATCTCACAAGGTGCCTCTTGTGGGGAGAGGAAAGGGAGGCGATTGTAAGCCGCTTTGAAACTCCTTAGGGTACAGAAAAACAGGGCATAGAACCAACTCTTCTTCCTTTTTGTCTTCTTCTAAAACTTGTCTTAGTCAGTTTGTTTGAAAAAAAGAGAATTGGGCCTGGGACCTGCTTCTGAACACTGCTTCTGGACTCTCTCACTGACAACGCTGTGCTTTCACTTTCTGTTTGGTATATATGAATGCACAAAGCTGCCTAATGCCGAACCAGACCATCGGTCCATCTATCCCAATATCTACTATTCCAAGCAACATCTCTACAGGGTCTCAGGTAGAGAAGGGTCCTTTCTAGCACCGGCTTCCTGAAACTCTTGAACTGGAGATGCTGGGGATTGAACCTAGCTTTGTGTGCAAAGGGGCTGCTCTGTTTTGTGTGCAAAGGGGACCCCCCCCTCCCAGATTTGGTGGGCTCCAGTGCTTCACTGGCCAGCCGGCCGGCAGGGAGAAGCCCCACCCACAACAATCACCACCCAGCACAACATCCCCAGCGTGATGACACCACACGGAAGTGACATCATCACGCTGGGGACGCCACGCGGTGACACACTAATATTTTGGGCAAACCTCTATGGTAACCATAGAATTTTGCCCAAAATACTAGATTGCTGCCACGTGGCATCCCCAGCGTAATGATGTCACTTCCACGTGATGTCATCACGCTGGGGACATCGCACGCAGTGACGTCAACCTTCCCCCCCCCACTCCCTGAGAGCTTCCTCCCACCCACCCACCCCGCCAGGGAGCAAAGAGGACCTGGCAATCCTAGCTCTGCCACTGATCTATGGCCCCATCTATCTGGGGTACCATCCCATCCTGTCCATTGCATGGGGTTGGCTTCCTTTTGTTTAATCTGGAAGCAGGCGTGTGCCACCTGATTGGTGTCTTTGATACCGGGGGGAGGGGGAGTTCCTTCCTTTCCCAAGAACTTTTGCCACATCTCTCTGGGGCATCACAGTAAGGCCTGGGTGTAACAAGCAAATGAGCTGGGCAGCTGAGCTGGCAAGGACGTGCTGGCTAGTTGAAACCCTGAAGGTTCTGGTCCTTCCATTTTCAAAAGAATCATGGTGGACCAGCCTAAATAATTTTACGAATGTCTACAGAAACTGAGGAGAAGCATAGTTACATGTTCGAAGAACCAGCAGTTAAGAATCTCCCTCCTGTTCTCCCCCCAAGTCCTGATTCATTTTGCCTTTGATAAAATCAATTCATAAACACGTAATGGGTAATTAAAAAGCAAATTAGTAATACTCACAGCAGTAACAACATTAAAACAAAAAAACCTTAGCAGCAGTTTGAAATTTAGAATAGTTTCAATTAGCAATAGATCTAATCCTGGTAGGTTAAGTAAGGGTATAATTTAGCAGTGGCTCAGAGATTCAGACTGGGACCCAAGGAGCTTTGTGGCTGTATGTTACCTTTCCCATGCATTTGCAGTGGATCTACGTGTTTAGACAGGCATTGCAAGTTCTGTGCTGGGTACATAATTCCCAGGCACACGTGGGTCTGTGAGGAGGTGGGGATTTAAGCCTTCCTCCCCTGTGCCATTTTCTTGAGGTGAAACAATCCTGGGGAGCCGCTCTTTACCTCTTTTGAGGAAATGTATATGTCACTTATCTGTACATGTGGTTTTGCTAACAGGGTAATAGCAGCTTTGGTTTTGATTCGACCTGCCTAGCCAATCGGGTGAATTCTTAGCTTTACCTTGAATTGGATTATTTAATATATATATATGTGGTTTTATTCTCCACCCTGGTTCAGAAATAGCTAAAAACATACATACTCTGTCACCCAAAAGCCCCGTAGCCAGGATTTTTTCGGGAGGGGTGTGTGGGGGCGCTAATTAGATTAAATTCTTAAACCCTACCTTTTTCTTGTGAGGAGGGGGACGTGCGTCACAATCAAGCCAGCAGAGCAGGGCATTGAGAAAACAGGTCTTCGTCTCAGGACAGCCTTCTGAGAAGGGAGGAGATGTGTGAGATTTGGACCCCAGGAAGGATTTCTTCCGCCTTTCCACCTGAACCCCCTCCCCAGTTCATCTCCATTGCTTTTCTCCTGCTCTGGTCCTCCTTCCTTAGGCACTCCGACTACTCTCTTTCTGTTGCCATCCTCCTTAGTTGGCTTTCCTCCCCCCCCCCCCTCCCTTCTTCCCCAGGGCGGGATGAGGCTCTCTAGGCAATGCAGGGTCCCAAAAGCTCTGACTGTATTGCTTCCCTGCCGCTTCTGGCTTCCGAGCCCCGGAAAGATCCCACTTGGTGTCTTTGGGGTCTTTTGATTCTCCCTCTCCTTTGGCCAAGCCCCTCTGCTGAGGTCACAGTTCACTAGTTCCAGGCGCCCCCCCCCCCCCCCACCCACAACCAACAAACC
>NW_015173687.1:86893-96070 GCF_001447785.1 Gekko japonicus | reverse complement strand
GGGGTGCCCCCCCCCACTGAGCGCCCCCCCCCCCGGCTATGGGCCTGTCACCCAAAGGCAAAGGATAATAGCCTGGAAAACTTAATTGCAGGTTTGAAACTGCCAAGCTTGCCTGGTACTGTTCTGTCAATGGCATCCATTCATTCTTAGTAATTTTATGAATCAGTGAATCTTTAGAAATGGACATTTTTCCATGGAAGCGTAAGCCATTGGGAATTTTCCTGCCCCACAATTCTAGTAGCTGTTGGTCAAGTTTCATTGGCAGATGACTGATCAAAAATATTTAGATTGGTCATCTTAATTCATAGAAAGAAAATGTTGGCTATTTGGAGAAGGACTTTCTCCCTTCAAGTAAAGATTAGCTATCAAGTAAAATATTTATAGAAAGAGTGCCCTCTGCTGTTAGGAAGTATCTAAGTATGGAGGAATGGGATGTGCTCATGCTTGCACTGAAAACTTTGTGTTTTCTTCCTCTGGTTAAGATTATAGTCTAAATACCCTGGGTGATTTGGGGGTAGAACCTCTCATTTGAGGTCTGAGCTAATGTATGGGTATATTTTTGCTTTTTGCTTTTCAGGATCTTATGAATGTGGGATATGTGGGAAGAAATACAAGTATTACAACTGCTTCCAGACCCACGTGCGTGCACACACAGGTATTGGTCACCTACTGTCCAGTCTTGCTATGTTTGCGTCTGCCAAATGTTTATTCATATGTTAAGGATTCAGAATGACTCCCAAGACAGAACTTCTTGTGTTTGCTGTCTCTAGCAAATTTTTGCAATCAGGATATTTAGAAGTTTACTTTTGTTTTTGTTTTTTAAAGAAGGAAGCTGAGATTCCTGGAAAACTGAATTCTGTGCCCAATTCCAGCCTGGCATTTCTGGGATGTTTCCACCACACTTCCTTATCGGCTCTCTCGATCTTGAGTCAGTTCTTCTGTGGTTTTTCTATGGAGCTGTAAATGTCACTTACCAGAAGCTACCTATAGCTTTTGCATGTCCCCCTTGATAAGAGAGCTTGGATGTGTGTATTCCAACACTCCCCCCCCCAAAAAAAAAACCAGCCCCTCTTGTTTTTTTAGTCATAGAGAAGGGGCTATGTGCTGCACAGGGAGCTGAATCCCTTGCTGCTGGAAGTATCACGGAGTCCGTACTTTCAGTTGCCTAGATCTCATGATTACTGGGAGATACTTGCTTTATTGACAAAGAAGAAGGATTCTTGGGAAGCTGAATCCTGCACCTAGTTCCACATTCTGCATGCCTGCAGGAGCCTGGCACAGGCATAGTTCTCGTAATGAGCCCCTGGTCTTTCCAGGGGATGTTGACCTGCTTTTTCTGTGGTGTGTGTGGCATAGGAAGGGGAAATGGGAGCAAAGTGCAGTTCCTACATCTTTGTACAGCTGTGTGCCACTGACCCTCCCTAGCCCACAAATAGCTCCGGTTGACTCAGGTTAGGGAGCTAAGCCGCGTGCAATAGGGGAACGCCTTGAGGGCCTTGACCCAATTTGACTTAGAGGAAGATGCCTCCCAGCCTCACATTTTGTGCTGGTTATTGTGGGGTGGATGGGAGCAATTCACCGGGGAAGTCTGTGCAGCACACCAGGAGGCCGGGATACTGGGGGCCCACTCTGCTGGAAATGTGCCTTTGAGGCTTGTAATGCAACTTCTAAGCCGGGCTTTCTCTTTGCGCAGACACGGAAGCTGCCTCAGGCGAAGGCGCCTCCCCAGGCAGTAAGTACAAACCTCCTGTATGTGTGTCAGAGAGGGTGATGGGGTCAGAACAAAATGGGGGAGGGTGACATGTGTGTGGGGGGGAGTGACATTTACGGAGTTAAACTGTTCCATTTTTTGTCTGCCTGTTGGCGTAATTCATAGGTAGCCTGCACTATCTAGAGGGCTCCAGACCTGCTGTAGCGGTGTTCACATGGATGGCAGTACAACAAATGAAGCTGACAGGGTCACAGTCACAAAAGAGACACAAGAGTCCCCTCCCTTGTGTGAGCAGCATCCTTTGCTTTGCTGCTGCCACCAGCCTGACTGGCCTTCCCCTATCGCTGCTGCTGTTTTCGAGTCAGAGGAACCAAGTGTGTTTGTGATGGTTGAGCATGTTCTCAGTAACCTTCACTTGAGCACGTGCTTGCTTTCTCTTTCTAGGTTTTAAAGGGTTCAGATCTTGAAAAATCAGCTCTGTGGGTCTGTGTTCTTAGCAAGCAAAGGGGGGGGGACATCTTTCCCTGCTTGCTAGGTTTCTATTTACAAGACTTTTTTTTTAATGCAGAAGAATATTCAAAGCCGTAATCTGCCACCTGCACTCTGCAGCAATGCAGTCAGTTCTGTCCCCTCAGTCTTATGGCACCTCATTCTCCTGCTTGTGTGGATCTGGCCTTGAAGTACAGAATCTTTAGACTTCTGCAAAAAAGACCTCTGCAGAATTGGGAGAATGGTCAACGTGTGTGAATGGGCAACTCTGTTGACGGTAGCTCAAGTGATCTTGAGAACATGCCATCAAACTGGGCCAGGACTTGGAGTGCCTTTGCATCTCATGCTGTGAGAGATTTCTGACAAGGGACTGTGTCCAACTGCTCATTCTCAGATTCCTAGATATCAAAAAATTGCAAAGCCTTTGCAAGCTCAGAGAAATGTCCAAAATCTGTGGTTACCTGTATGAGATTGTTAGAGGCCTGTGCATTTTCTTGGCCTCACTTTTGATTGTGTCCCTTCGGGGACCATTTTACTACCTTGGCCTATCTTAAGGTGTACTTGGATAGCATTGTAATAGACTGCGAGGGGAGGGGAAGGCTGGGGGGTAGCACGTTGGACATATCGAGGCTCTCTGTGGTACGGCAACGTCTTTTGGAAAGATTGCAAACTTTCTCTTTGGCTTCTCAAGCCATGTGCTCTTTTTCCTCCTCACAGACAATTTTCGATACACATGTGATATCTGTGGGAAGAAGTACAAATACTACAGCTGTTTCCAAGAACACCGAGACCTGCATGCTGTGGATGGTGAGTGTGTTCTCCTCTCTTGTCGTTGATTTAGTCACTGTGAGTTGAGAGAAGTCGTAGTACCAGCCTCTGCTTGTCAGTAAATCCTGTTGCCCTCTCGTTGCTTGGGAGTGAGGCGATAGCTGCTGTGGGTTCCCTTAAGGCTTCCACCATCACCTACCCCTGCACTGACTGAGGGTGGGGTGTTTGGTTTGGTTGACTTATATTGCAGTAGAAAACAGCAGAGTCCAGCAGCGCCTTAAAGACTAAGAAAATTTGTGGCAGGGGATGAGCTTTTGTGAGTCACTGCTCGCTTCTTCAGAAAAGAGCAAAAGTCCAGCAGCACCTTAAAGACTAAGAAAATTTGTGGCAGAGGATGAGCTTTCGTGAGTCACTGCTCGCTTCTTCAGAATGCAGGACTTCACATCTCCAGTTGCTGAAGGAAGGGCTGTGGCTCAGTGGTTAAGGATGAGCTTTGCAAGTGAGTGGTATCTCTTGCCAAAGGCTCTCTAGTTTTGGAAAAGACCTTTCTCTGCCTGAATCCCTGGAGAGCCGCTGTCAGTCAGAATGGACAGCAGTGAGGCAGATGGACCAATGTTCTGATTCATCTTTTCAGCTTGGATGTGCACACACAGCATCAGTGCAGTAACAAAAGCTTTGAGGATCCCCCTAGCTCTAGGGCTGGGTATGCCAAGTTATTTGCCATTTCTCCTGCACTGCCTGGGAAAGTGAGAAAGGGAGGATCTTTGATTAAGTGGTGGTCAAGGGTTCTACCTTGTCATACAGGACTTTAATTTCTCTCTTGTTTCTTCTTCCCCACCCCTTTTAGCCATTCTGTGTTAGATTTTAGTGTGGAAGTGGGCTGCAGAAATCCAGGCAGGAAAGCTGTCGATCCTTTGTGTATCTTTGTTTCCACAAAGCACTCAGGAGCCCAGGATGCATGTTGCCTTGGGGCCTGGATCTCTGACGAATATCTGAAACCATCTTGGGAAGGTGGCTTTGGAGGATAGGATTGGCTGGGTGGGGGAGAGGTGCTTAATGCAGCTGATTCCCCCTGCTTCTTCCCTGCACTCCCCTTCCCTTAGCAGGTCCCCGGACGTGGTATATTCCTGCTTGGTGCTTTGGCACTACTGGGAGGCAGTTGCACTTTTTAAAAAATATGTTGAGCTGAAATTTACCATGTAACTGGATGTAGCCCCCACCATCATCTCTTACAGCACTCTTGCTAAAGCTGGACATCTCTGTCTCTGAAGGACCTCCATACAGAGGGGGGGCCCCATAGTTTGCAGCCCTAAGAGGTTCCAGGCATCTGTTCTTGTAGATTTGTAGGTTTTGGAGAAATCAGGGAAGGTTGCATCAAGATTGTGCTGGATTAAGGAAGCAGGTGAGAGAACACCTGTTTTGGGGGGCCCCTTTCTGGATTGGAATGTGGTTCACACTTGTGTCTGCCAATTTTAATTGGCATGGGGGCAGTTTCAGTTGACAGGGCACAGGCTGTCATTCTGGCATATCCTTGTACTAGGAAATGAAAGGAAACCTGAAGATAACATAACACATGATTACTTCTGTGTACTGTATCGTATTTGTAACCTCTGTCATACCTCTTTCAATATCCTCCCCCCTACCCCAAATTCATTGTGCAAACACCGTTAAATTGAATCAATACAAATGCTAGTATACTTTGCTGGTAATATGCCAATGCATTTAAATTGAGTCAGTTCATTCATTAGATAAAGTGTTTTGTGTATAAGCAGTTAATGGGCCTTAGTTCAAACACGCTTAGAAACAGGAAGGGAAAAATGAGCTGCACGTGGCTGGGGGAGGGCGGCGGCAAGGGGGAGCAAGAATTAGTTTGTAAAATATCTCTCCCTTTATAGATAAATCACTAGTGGAATTAATACTAGAGGATGGCAGTGTGAAAGGTCTGAATTAGAAATGAAAAAAGGGGAGAGTTTATTTGTGGTTAGAATGTCAGGCGAGGATCTGAGAGACCTGGCTTCGAATCCCCACTCTACCCTGTAAGTTCACTGGGTGACCTTGGGCCAGTCGGTCTCGCTCAGCCTAGCCTACCCCACAGGGTAGTGGTTGTAAGGGTAAAATAGAAGGGGGCATTGTAATCCACTGTTGATCCCCACTGAGGGGGAAAAGCAGGGTATGAATATGTAAGTAAATACAGTTCTGGAATTTAAGGGTACACCAACATGCAGTTGCTTGCCGACTGCTCTGGCCATGGGAGACCTTGCCAGCCTGTGGCTGCTCCTTTTCTCTTCCAGACCCCTACGACCAAACAATCATAGCCAAGGACGAGGTGAAAGAAGAGGAGCCCGAGCCGTTTCAGAAGATTGGTCCAAGTATGACTTACCGAGTTTGCAACTTAAGTAATTAACCAGCTTTCGAAGTATACAGTGTGGGTTTTGTGAGGCCTGGCCTTTGCCACTAGATACTCAGCAGAAGAGCGGCCTGTTGGCGGGGGTTTTAGATGCTGTAGCCAAGTGAAGGATATGCATTGAATTCCTTGGTGGTGGTGGGATTTAATGAGCTGGGTGTATACTTCTGTTGTAGGACCCCCCCGCATCTCTTGGCCACAGTGTTCATTGCCAAGGGGAAAGGGGGAGCCAGTCTCTGAAATCTTAGGTGCCCAAGAAAGGCTGGACCAGACCTCCAGAAATTCTGGGGGGCTTGGACATCTCATTGTGTGTTGCAACCATAGCTTGCTCTTCCTTACTTTGGTCTCCAGGCTGCTCCATCCTTCTGAGTTTTTGTCAAAGGTGGCCCTTGGAAAACTGGAACTGAAGTAAAGCAAAAAGAATGGTTAAACATGCAGTCCCAAATTTGGACAAGAATTTCTGCAAACAAGAGCTTAGTGCTCCAGCTTCTTAGTGCTCCAGCATTTGCATTATTATTCGTGCTTCTTGGTGCTCCAGCATTCATGCTGGCCCTCCTAAATTCCCAAATCCGCTGTCTGGGCTAATGAGGATGGGCACAGTCTTGGAGGCTGGACCATAGCTTAGTGCTCAAGCATCTGCTTTGTGGGCAGAAAGTCCCTGATCCAGTCCTGGCACCTCCAGTTAAAGGATCTCAAGGAGCAGGGTTGGGTCAGACCTTTCTTTGCCTGAGGTCTTGGAGAGCCACTGATAGTCACAAAGGATGCTACTGCCTGACTTGCTTAAGGCTGCTTCTTACAGGCATGTGAGTTACACTCAATCAAGACACCTAATAGCCTTTGTCTGGCAGCATCTTGATCTTTTGGTTTTCCTGCTCTAGAAAAGGGGTTGTCTTGCTGTTAGTGGCCAGGTGTTCTTTCTGTGGGGGCAGGGAAATTTGTTTCGCATCCAAGAATGTCCTGCAGCTGTTTTTGAGTTGCTGTAGCATTGTCTAGAAGGGCCTGCTCACACAACGCTGTTCCTAATTTGATGGTTGCAGCACTGAGTGCTGACTTACATGCGTGAATGAAGTCAAGCCCCATGGGTGGAGCTTTCATTGACCTTGCGCCCTCTTAGAACGAAGCGGCATCAGTTTGTACATGCAGACTGGGTGCGGGGGAGGGATGGGTTTATAAAAGGATGCGCAGTGTGATGGAACTGGATCGAGATAACTTTGTCTCCCTTAATATTTGGGGTCAGCCAATGAACAGACAAAGAGATATATTACTGCACACAATGCCTAACTTACTTTATGGAACTCACCACCACAGGATGTACTGATGGGTCACTAGCAGAGACGGCTTTGACAGATTCCTAGAGGTTAGGCCTATCATTTTAGTTGTGGTAGGCAAATGGAACTTGCATGTTCAGAGGCAATGTATCTCTAAATACCAATTGCCGGGGGGGGGACTGGGGGAGGCTTTGGCCTCTGTCTCCTGGCTTGTGGGCTTTCTGGGGTATCTGGTTGGCCACTGCAGGTAACGGGATGCTGGACTAGATGGACATTTTGCTTTGATCCAGCAGGGCTTCTCTGGTGCCTGCTCTCCTTTCTCACAAAGTATTGTTTCTTTTTTCTTTTTCCTTCCCAGAAACTGGCAACTACACGTGTGAATTCTGTGGCAAGCAGTACAAGTACTACACTCCCTACCAGGAGCATGTGGCACTCCACGCCCCGATCAGTGAGTATCTGGCTGAGACGTGTGATGTGTTGAAGGCTCTGCTCGCTCCCTACAGGAAGGAGGGCTGGATTGTGAGTGGGTGCTCACTCGGTGGCATCATGGGAGCAAGGGGGCCACTAAGTGGCCACCATGGACAAGGAGGCAGCAGCTGAGAAAGGGATGATAAGTGAAATAAGGAAGGTCAGGATTTGCCCTTGGGGAATGGGGCAACAGCCAGCTTTTGCAATGGGGTGGGGGGTAATTTAACAATTGTGCTTCTTTGTATTTATAGAACCCAAAGGGAAGGGCACAAAAAAAGAGAGAGGAAAAGCAGTCAAAACGCCTGAAGCAGCCTGTTTGGGTACAGTGAGGCTCAAGGGTGGGTGGAGTCAATGTGGTGTGGTGGTAATTTAAAAACTATCCCTGCTGTGTTCCAAAATTCTTTTCCATGGGATTTTTTAAAAAATGGATCAGACTCAGTTGTGTAAGGAGAGAAGTTTCCCTTTTTTAAAAAATCCCCCCCCCCTTTGTGTGGGGAAATTTTTATCAAATCGGATGCTGTACCCCACAATTGACTTTGTGTTCTTTTCTTGTATTTTATGCCCAAAACCTCTTTATTACAAAGTGGCAAATGAAGTTCAGTGTTGGTAAGTGTAAGGTTATGCCCATTGGGACAACCCCCCCCCCCCAACTTAAGCTAATGAGGTCTGAACTTGCTGAGACTGAGAGGGGAAAAGATTTTGGGGTCGTAGTGGATGGCAGTGGTGGTTTATGAGGCAATAATACAGCTCCCGAGAGACCCAACGATGCCTTCCCAAAGTGTGTCATCCTGACAACAGAAGCTACTAGATTACAGCAGAGCAAGAAAAAGTCTGCACAGCCCAGCAAAACGGGGGAAAGAAAAGCTACAAGCACAACCCAAGACTGGATAGAAGTGGTCAGACACCAGGTGGTTTCTAAGTGGGCGGTACAAAAGATTCCAACTTCAAGTATAGGCTAATGGGGTCTGAACTTGCTGAGACTAAGAGGGGAAAAGATCTGGGGGGCATAGTGGGTAGCTTAATGAAAGGGTCGACCCAGAGGTGACGTCATCGCGCCAGGCACGTTGGCCCGATCCAGGCACTTTGGGGGCAGGGTTCCCCTCACTGGCCGGATCTGGGCCAGTGGCTCGGGGGGCCCTAAAGTGGGCAAACCCCCACCCCCCTGGGGGATCTGGCAACCTTAGCTTCCAGATGTGAACCCCCTCCCCTCTTTGGACCCAGGCTTCTGCTTGGGCCCGCCACTGTGCTTCAGATCCTGCAGGGTTCCAGAGCTGGAGGGGTTGGTTGAGTTCTCCACCTCAAATCAGCTACCAGGGTAATCTCCTTCTAGGGGTCCTGATGTGCTTGGGGCCAGGGCATCCTCCTCTGAGGTCTCATTGTACTTTAATGCTGGTTCTGACAGATAGGAGTGTAATAAAGGCAAGAGGGAACGTATGAATGTAGTTTATCATATCTGCACTTGGTGTCAGTAGGTAATGAAATTTAGCAGTTCTCCTCTTAGATGTTTCCATTTAACTAACAAGGTTGGAAAAAGCAGTCTTGGGATTAGGATTGATTTTAGCACACAGTTCATCCTTCCTGTGTCACAGATATCCTCCCCTCCCTTCCTGTGATGATTACCTGATTGTCAACATGAGGCGGACAGAGTTGAAACCCAATAGTTTATAATCTCAAATCAAAAGATGGTGGTTGATGTGAAAGGGGCCTTTGTCTGTGGCTGAGTGGTAGAGAACCTGCTTGGCATGCAGGAGGTCCCAGGTTCAGTCCTCAACACCTCCAGCTAAAAGGACCAGGCATTAGTAGGTGAGGTGAAAAGAGCCTCCACCTGAGACCCTGGAGAGCCACTGCCTCTCTTGAGTAGGCAGTCCTGACCTCAGTGGACCAGTGGTCAGGCAGCTTCATACGTCCAACAAGTTATTCTCTGAGTGGATGGCTGAGGCTTGATGGCTTATCAGGTGCAGGCTGTCCTCCCCCAGAGTTGGGCTCTCCCACTCCTGTGCAGTTTGCGGTGAAACCCATGCTGGTCAAGTAGTCTGTAGAGATGGTTCCCTTTGCAAACTGGGGCATTC
>NW_015173687.1:59049-86882 GCF_001447785.1 Gekko japonicus | reverse complement strand
TTCCTGTTCCCTTAAGAGTAGGGTTCCCAACCTCCAGGTGGCACCTGGGGATCTCCCCACTATTACAGTTGCTCTCCAGACAATTAAGATCCGTACCCCTGGAGAAAGTGGCTGCTTTGGGGGGTGGACTCGATGGCATTATACCCTGCTGAAGTCCTTTCCGTCCCCAGGCTTCAGCCCCCAGATCTCCAGGTATTTTCAAACCCTACGTAAGAGCCCCAGGGGTGCTTTGCATGCTTGTTCCTGATGAATGGATGAGACCTTTGCTAATGATGTCACAGTCTCTATTGGCACATTCAGTCTCAAATGGAATTGGATGTCCCCTCTAATGTACAAAGCAAATATAGAAGAGTTTTCACCATAGAGATGCCAAGGCCTGGAGCAACACCATTCTGCACCCATAGAGAATCGCGGCCAATGGCAGCTTTGACCTTTTATTAAAAACTTAAGCTGGGATGTCATTTTCATCTTCACCTCTTTGTATGGGGAACTGTGCCTTTGGTGATATATTTGTGTTTTGTTTGATCTGTGTGAGGTTTGCAGGGGGAATGGGTTGAAAAAGCTGGATGGGAGAGGTAGCATTGGCTTACCAGGACTGTATGGAGAGGCATATATAGGTGTTGTCTTGTTTGAGCGACATCTTTTGGCTTCAGGGAGGTCTAGAGATGGCTAGTCAGTTTGTGTTCCAGGTGTACTTTTGTGTCCAGCTCTTGCCATTGGGATTGGGGCCTGCATAGAGGACATTTCTGTTGGGAAAAATGGGGAGGGGCCTTGAAGGGGAAAGGCAGGGGTGGGGGCCTTGTTTTCCAAAAAGAATTCCTGGTCCCCTGTCAATCTTGAACTCTCTTCTCCCTTAAGAATGTCAGTAGGAGTAGTCTCTCTGTAAAGCAGTTGTGATATTATAATTCTCGACTTCATGAGTTTCTTGTGATGCAAGTGGCTCTGCTTTGTATAACGGCACTATGACCAGGACATTTTTCTGTAATCTGTGTGTGTGAGAGAGAGAGTGTTGAGGGAGGGAGAGTCTAGCACAGCCAGACAAGTGCCACCTGTAGTGTCCAGGCAAATCTCAAGCAATTCTTAAGGCTGAATTCCTCTGAAGAAGACCAGTCTGGAGTGTATCCAAGGGAGGGTTGGAACTGTATCTGTGGGAAAGTAGTATCAAAGTACTACGTTGGAGGAACAGAATGTTGCTCATTGATATAAGCATTAAAATCCTGTTTGGATCCCCGCCACTCAGCTGTTTAGATCAGAAATAGCTGAGCCAGGGGGCAGCCTGTTTCCGCACATCGCCTGTTTTGGGCTCTAAACAGCTGAGACTACTCTGGCAGCTCAGCTGATTAAAGGGGCATTCTTAGGTCCAGCTCCGAGCCATTTAAACTAAAAAGCTGAGTGGTGCTATTTAAACCGCTGCTTTCTGCTCCCCGTGAAAAGCAGCGGGGAGCAGAAAGCAGGGGTCACGAACCCATATGAACCCATATGGTTCAGTTTGTGGTTCAGCCAGGAACTGAACTGCAAAAATGCAGTTTATGCCCATCCCTAACTATGGGCTCTTTATGCCAGGGTGGCAATGGAAAGTGCTTCCACCCAAGAAAAGATAGGCAGCGATTCTCCCCAATCACTTTATTTGTTTATTTAGAGTATTTCTGTTCCATCTGACCTCCTTGTTCTCAAGGCAGCAAACAGTATAGCAACCACATTGCAAGGACATAAATAATCCAAGAACAAATTTTGAATCCAGTGGCACCTTCAAGACCAACAAAGGTGTATTCAAGGTATGAGCTTTCATGTGCAAAGCACACTTCCTCAGATACCTGAGGAACCTGATTAAGTGTGCGTGTGCATGAAAGCTCATGCCTTGAATAAACCTCTGTTGGTCTTAAAGATGCCACTGGACTCAAAATTTGTTCTGCTGCTTCAGACCAGCATGGCTACCCCACCTGGATCTATAAATAATCCTGTTGACAACAAAGTTTACCCATTTAAAAGCACATTTAAAAACATGCAACACACAAGATAAGCAAACTTGCACTTGCTGGAACAGGATTGCCTGACATGCCTACCAAAATGCAGCAATGGAAGGCAATGTCCTCACCTACTCTGGCAGGTGTTCCAAGGGACTGGACCCTCCATGGAAAAGGCCCATGATTTTGCTGTGGCTGGATGGGGCATCCTAAGGGAGAGCACCTTAAAGAGGAGGCTGGCTGAAGATTGCTACTGGCATAAGGGAGTATACTGGGAGATGTGGTTTGATACATAGTCCATGAGGGGCTTTAAAGGTAATAACCAGCTCTTTAAATGTGGAGACCAGGAGTTGGGGCCTGGAAGCAAATAGGTGCATCTGATGCGGCACTGGAGCTATGTGTTCTGAGTGGCTGAATAGGCCCCAGAGAGAAGCCTTGCTGCTGCATTATGTACCAGCTGGAGCCTCCAAGATATTTTCCAAGGTAGCCCCATGTAGAGTGTGTTACACTAGTCCAATCTGCAGGCTGTGGTAGCATGGACCAGCATAGCCAGGTTGGCAGGGTATAGGTAAGGCGCCAGCTTACAAGTTAGATGTAACAAGAGGGGGACCCGCGATACTCGCGGGGGGGGGAGAAGAGCTCCGTCTCCTCTCCCCCCCGCTCGTTCTCCCCCAAGCGGCGGCGGCGAGGCCGGTCCCCCTCCGCCCGGCTCCGAGGCGGAGAGGCCTGTCCTCCCCCCCTTTGCCGAGCTCGGCGGCGGTGGCAGCGGCCGGCGAGGCCTGTCCTCCCGGCAGCGAGGCCTGTCTTCCCTGCCCGCACGCATGCACGCCGGCTCCGAGGAGGAGGAGGAGGTGGAGGAGGAGGAGGCGGCAGCGTTCGCAGAGCGTCTCCTGCGCACGCGCAGGAGACGCTCTTGCACTTTCGGGGGGATTTAAACTTCCCCCGAATTTTTTTTTAACTTTTTTTATTTTTGTGCACATGTGGGGACTGGCCCACGTGTGCACAAACCTCCCCCAGCCCCCCAGGTGCCCCCGAAGTGCAGATTTAGATATCCGCACTCCGGGGGCAACTTCAGCATTAGTATAAGGATTGAAAGCGGACACTCCTAACACCAGCACCAACATGCTTTTCCATTCACAAGGCTGGCTCCAGGAGCTCCCTCAAGGTCTTAACCTGATATACTTTGAAAAGCTTAACCCGGTCTACATCTGAAAGTCAAAAGGATGGACACAGTCATAAGACAAGCGGAAATCAAAAGGAACTGTGACAAAGTGACGCTAACAATATATTAAAGAGTCAAAATTATACAATGATGAAAGGGTGAACAATATAATAGTGAATGTAGACGGTGGTCTCCGGAATGTCCTGCCGTTTCGATGAATGATCTTCTTCTGAACAAAGATGTATAACATAAGCTGTCTCTCAACAATTCATTTCTTCTGGTGACGTATCAAAAGTATCACTGTTGATTCCACTAATTCATGATACTGTAGTTTCTAGTAAGTCCTTCTAAGGGCTATTGATGCTGTAATGCTTAGTGATTTCCCCTGCTTTGCTTTGGGCATAAATGGGGCTGCCTTTGAACACAGGCTGAAAATGTCAGTTGGTCCAGAATGTGGTACCCTGGCTACTATAAGGGCTAGATATGGGGGACAGTATTACTGTGGCACTGAAAAGTCTGTACTGGGCTGCCCATTTAGTTCTGGGCACTATTCAAAGTGCTGGTTCTTACCTTTAAAGACCTAAGGGTCAGGGTACTTGAAGGACCCTCTCCTCCCATATTGTTTAGACTGCCAGGTAAGCTCTGCCTCACAACCCACGCTCTCTGTGTCCCCACCTTCAGAGGTGAGGTGGGTGGCAACCAGAGATGAGGCTTTTTCAGTAGTGGCACTTGTCTGTGGATGCCCCCACCCCCAACGGTCACTTGACTCAGCCCTACCCCACCTTCCTGAGTAGATATAAATTACCTGCCTACCATTTTTCTTCTCACCTTGACACAGAGAGTACTCTATCTTTCTGTGTTATACCTCTGAGGATGCCAGTCACAGCTGTTGGCGAAATGCCAGGTCCTACAATGCCAAGACCACGGCCACACAACCTGGAAAATCTACAGCAGCTAAGGTCACTTGGTGCCTTCATTTCTTTCAGGCGCTAGGCCAAAATGTTATTGTTTACCCAGGCTTTTAATTAAGGGGGTTGGTCTTCTAAAATCATTTTATAATGTACTTTTAGTCTGAAAATGGTTAATAAATAAATAAAATTCATTTTAAGCTGCTCAACTATTTTTTTTTTAATTCTGTGACTGGATTTTTTAAAGATTGGGTTTTAATTGATAACTTATAATGTTATGTTTTATTATGTTATGTTGTAAGAATGGAACAGTGTAAGCCACTCTGGGTCCCCATTGGGGAGAAAAGTGGGGTATAAATGAAGTAACTAAATAAATAAATCACGTCAGGTGGGTTCCTCAGGAGAAGGCGGCATAAAAATCCCCTAAATAAATAGATTAGGCCTTTCTCAGCTGGCTAACTCAATTTATACAGGGCCTAAAAAGTATGCGTACTTGCAAAAGGTATTTGTATTAAGACTGTAGGAGCATTTTACCTCTGCATCCCTCCTCTGTTTTTTGAAGGCTGGCTCAAGGTAGGCCTCTTGTTTTCAAGACTAGGGAGCATCGTTATGTGAGAAAACGTGAGAAAACAAGACTGCCTCATGGATGCATCCAACATGCCTTTCTGTTTGCTCAGAGATTGTAATTCAGCACACCTCACAACCAGCTAGTCAGTGTTTTTGCAGACGCCCAGAGGTCTTGAATGTATGGAGTGTGTTGGATGTGGAAGGTGGGGAATCTAGGTGGGATGTAGCCCCGCAGGGTGAGTGGGGAACTGTAGTGTGTTGGGTGGCTCCAGAGATGTTTACCAGGAGGCATGCCCCAGAATGCAAAGAGATGTGGAAAGTACGAATCTTAGCAGGTGGGCACAGATTCTGGGAATTGATTTGTCTGTCCCGGCACTAGTTCTGAGTGTTCATATCCAGAATATTCTCGATCTCCACTCTTCGTGGCAGTGAAGACAGAAGCAAGTCCGTCAGGCAAAAAAGCACCGGCTTCCATTATCCGCTGTTCCACCCTCTTCCACCGCACTCCCTCCAGTGTCCCGCCAGCATCCCAGTCCCAGATGTTCCGTGCTCCAAATTCTGGATCCCCCGGAAGCAAAGCCACCACAGGTACCAGTTCCACTTTCTATTGTCAGCCGCTCTCTCATTTGCATGACTGCCGTCACCCCCTCCATCCCACCCAAGCCGGTAGGGTGGCTGTTTCATCATTGAAGCTTGGGAGGGAGGGAGGGAGGGGGCCCTCCCAATTTCATATCGGGTATTAAAATAAGCCAGAAGTTGGTAAATTCCTTTTTTTGTCCAAAGTATAACAGAACTTGTAAGTGAAACTTCTAAAAAAGATTTTAAATTAGATTCTTCTCTCCTTCCCCACCCGCCCCCACTTGATGCAAAGGTGTGTCAAAAATTCTGGCCTGACTCTTGGTTCAGTGAAGGGAATGAGGATTTTAAGTTCAAATGGTTAATAGTACAGTCGACTGCTTATGTGCATGGGAACTGAAGCAATGTATGCTTAGGCTGGGGGTGGATGAGCTAAGCCTAGCCTTGAATGATGGTCACGAGAGACACTGCATTTTCACAACCATAAGAAAGACAGCAAGGACAATGGTGCATGGAAACAAGAATTAGGTCTGAGATGCAGTGCTCTAATTTCCATGGACCTGGTGTGTCAAAGGCCTTCTGCAGCTCAGAGGGTGTGTGTATGTATGCGCGCTTGAGTGTGTGTGGCCAGTAGGTCTCTGAGGTGCGTGTTGGTGGTTCCATGTGGACTGGGGTAAGAACTCTTTGGTAGTATATTCACAGTGAGGTGATTCAGGTCTTTTTCCTTAAAAAGAATTCAGTATTCACTCAAATGATGTAAGGTTCCCCGAGACATAATAAAAATGGGTTGAAACTTGAAAGAAACAGTGTATTGGATCTGGCAGAAGAACTTTCAGCAGCAGTTGTTAGAGTGGATGCTTGCTGCCCTTTGTCCTGAAACTCCTTTCTGAGGGTTGGGAAAGAATTGCAAACCAAATGCAACACAGTGCACTGCTCAGTGCTTGGCTGGGGAGTCTTCCTACAAGCAGAATACACGCACATGCACACACACACACAAATTGAGTGATAAAAGGAAGGAGACTGTGTTTCAATTGTTGGGTGGTTTTTAATTTCAAAAAATCCCTCGTAGGTAAACTGTAACTGTAAGCCTTACCTACTGTGGCCAGGTTGTGTCCTCTGACCGTTTTCTAGGGAGAGCTGTTCCTTGCATCTGATGACTCCGGCTGCAGGGTTTTACAAGGCCTTAGGCATTGGGCCTTTGGCCACCAAATGAGAAGGGAGCACTCACTGGAGAAGACCCTGATGCTGGGAAAGATTGAAGGTCATAGAAGACGGGGACGGCAAAGGATGAGATGGTTGGACAGTGTCATAGATGAACATGAAATTGAGCCAACTTCAGAGGACGGCAGAAGACCAGAAGGTCTGGCGTGATCTGGTCCATGGGGTCACGAAGAGTCGGACTCGACTGTGCGACTGAACAACAACAAGGCATTGGGAGTTCCTGAGTCCTTCCTTTGCAGCCCCCCCCCCCCCGAGGCATGGCTGCCTTCTCCCTTGCCTCCTTGCAGAGTGTGACTTTCTTGTAATTCTTTTAGCATTTGGTGATGTCAGTAGCAAAGAGGAGTTGTTGCAGTGTTGCCTGAGGTTCTGGTATGGAAGAGGTGGCAGAGAGCATGAATCTTTCCCACTCTGCTCCCTCTGATAGGAAATGGGAGATTTACTCATCGTCTCTAGTTGGGGTTGTGCCCCCTGGTAGGCTGTGGGTCTTGGCAGGTGCCTGACCAGGGAAACCTCTGATGCCAGCCTCGCAGATGTCAGCTGCTCTTCTTGGTTATTGTGGGTAGCAGCTTGCAATATGCCTGGCTTGGATGTAGCAGTGGCTGTGGTCACACACGCAGTTTGTGGCGCTATAGTAGCGGTACCTGAGTTGAATAAATGGGCACCTCCAGATGAGAACATCTGCCTCCCGTGGTGCAGTTGTTGGCAGCCTATGTTTTTCCCCAATGGAAGTGGAATAAACAGATACCGGGGAAAGTCCGGTATTAACGGGTTGTTCACCGTTCCATCTGGGTTTTCCAATGTCTGAATTCTCCTGCAGCTAAAGGAATCCGGAAGGGACGTCTGAACCAGCAGATCTGTTCCCACCACTGGGGTGTTTTTTTTTAGTTTGCCTATATGTGCATGATTACATGTGCACCTGAGCGCATATGCACACACATGAGGCAATATGTGCATGCATGTGCGCATATGCACCCACCTGCATTTTTAAAAACAACTGTGCAGCACACTGCCTGGCTGAGGTGCTGCGGTAATGTGGATGCTTGACCGTGGGGCAGCCACGTGGGTGATGTGCAGCAGGGTGTGCTGTCTGGATGATATGCCCCGCAACACTTTAAACCGGTACAATTAGGGGTGCTACCATACCGCACCAAGCTGCCAGTGTGACTGCAGCCAGTGTTATCCTTTTCAGAAAGCCAAATTTTGCAAAAGCAGAAGTCCACGGGGTGCCAAGTCTTCCCTTAGCTCATCTCCTTCAGTTTACGGACGGTCAGCTAGAGCTTAGCAGTTGGGCAGGAGTTGTCATAATGGAGGTGGCCTTTGAAGGCACTGCTTGGTTGAAGGTTATAAACAGTCTAATTGCTTACAAATTCTCACTTGATCTTCTTAGTTGAAGGAGTTTTGTAGGTGTGTCTAAGCAGTGTGGTCATTTTAAAGAGGCAGTTTTGGGGTGGGAATCAGGATGGTTTGCCCCTAAAACAGGGCTAGGGGTTGCATGTCTTACAATATACACACCAATCCTCACTGTCATTCCCTTTCCAGGAGTAGGCTGGGGGTGGGATATTATTCTGAAGAGGAGAGAGAATTTCAAAAGAAGCAGGAGTGTCAGCAATGTAATTTTTGTCTTATGTACAAATGGAGAAGGGTTGAGTGGTATTACCTAAGTCTCTCATGGAAAGAGCTAGAGCTTGAGGTCCAAGGCAGGTCACCTGCACCATGGTCTAGATTTTCACATGCAGCAGACTGAAGTAGTGTAGTCCATTCTGCCACCTCAAGACTATACCATGTCAGATGGCAAGAGATATATTTTAACAGTTTCTCATAAAAAGCTTTCCTACAAGGAGAAAGCTAGCACAGGAACCTCTTTTCCTTGCTGAGCTATTTTTCTCCTTTCAGGGATTTCTTAAAATTAAACCTGGGGAGCCCAAGTGGGTCCACTCTGAACATTTCATGCTCTGTTCTCAGTGCCCAAAAGATTGGCTCAGTTCTGTTCTGGGCCGGCACTCACCTGGCCCCTTGTCTTCCCTATTCTCCCTCCCTGCAGAAAGTGCTTTCAGTCGCAGAGTGGAAAGTAAAACGCAAAACAACTTTGAAGAAACAAACAGCAGCTCCCAAAACTCAAGCGGTAAGTACCTTCACTCCCTTGCTAACTGCTCTTTTGCAATGCCGCCCCCCCCCCAAAAAAAGCAGTGGGCTAAACTGGACCCAGAGCACTTACCTGCTGTTAATTGGAGTGGGAATGGAGCATGGATGGCTTGACCCTTTAACTCATGAGGCAGGTTCCTGGGGGCTGCTGTCCCAGTGGACATCTGGCAGCCAGGAGTAAGCTGAGCAGCACTGCGGGGGCCGCTTGGCTCAGCCTCCTCTTGGAATGGCTTACCTTCCCAGTCTGCCCAGAGACCACAGCTGTGGCCATTTCCTGTTGTTTCCTCTTGCCACCTTGTGAAAATCTGCTTCCCTTTCCATCTTGTGAATTTACCTGACTTAGCAGCATCTGAGGCTTGCCTCTGGACCGGGTAAGGCCTGCAGGTTTAGGCAAAAAAGCTACCAATAGGATAGCCTCAGGAGGTGGAACAGAATTTCTGGCAGAGAAAGCCTGCTAGTAAAGCTTTTTGCTCAAAGTACGCTTCCTTCTGTGCAGATTTTCCTGACCTGCGTTCCAAAGGTGACATGGGCAAGTCAATCAATGTGTCAGTTTTGTGCATTCTTAGCTATAACTTGAATTCTACCCCTTCTGAAATAGTCACATGATTTAACCTGCTTCGGATTGTTATCATTTCAGAATGCAACGTTGGTAGTGGGGAGCCACAGGCGTGAATACTCCTTATTTAAGAACCAAGCTTTCTGCAGACAGAAACTTAGCATGTCAAGGAAAAGGCTATGATAGACCTCCCTACATTTCTGTCTGCAGGGAGATTTTTTTTTTTTTTGGCATGGAGAAATAGTCACTTGCTCTGCTCATGTTCCGAAGTAAGTCCCAGGAGGGTTGTATGTTCTTGTTCAGAATGTATAGTTCATCCATGCATGTAAAATGAACCTGCAAAGGTCTCATCATATTGGATTAAATCTATAGGTGTGGTGGGTTGATGACATTATGCGGAAAAGAAGCAGTCCTGCTGATCCGGGTACACCCAAATAGTTTTGCGTATATACATTTTTGACTGTGTACCATGTTGGGAGGGGGCCATGGCATAGTGGAAGAGCAGCTGCTTTGTATGCAGAATGTCCAAGGAATGTCCTTTAAAGGGCTCAGGTTACAAGTGCAGGGAAAATACTTTTCTCTGCCTGAGACCCTGGGGAGCTGGTGCTGACAATTCTGAACCAGATGTCCTTGGTATAAGAAAGCTTCATGTACTTCTCTGCCTTCCCCAAATGATATCAGGGCTCCCACGTGGTGGGAGGTAATGTTCCAGTAATAACAAAAAGCCACCTCTGTCTTATTGCCTGTCTGGATAACAAAAAGAGAATGGGAGAAGCTGGGGGGGGAGGGGTTAATGGTGTTGCAAAGGGGGGAAGGACTGCTTCTAGGAAAGGTAAGGTTTGGAAATGAGGTGGGAGGCAGTATGTTCAGCCCCCCCCCCCCTTCTGTGTGTGTGAGGGTGTGTGAGAGAGAAACCTATGAAGCTGGGTAAGCATCCCATCAGAATATGTATTTAGACAGCTGGGTCCCACCAACCCCTCCCCTCCCCAGCACTCAAAGTGACCATGTATTCCCCATCACCTCTGCAGTAGTTATTGAATTTCGAGAGGAATCTACACAAATACTTGAAAATGGCCCTAAGCATCTTTTTTAAAAAATCAGTGTGGCCTTAAAACCAGTTGATTGACAGAGTACAAGATGGACTGGTCCTGCCCTGAGGAGTTCACAGTCTAAATCTTTCTGTCCCATTCTAGGAGCTTAGACTTCGTTTCAGCAGGGAAGAGGGGAGGTCTGTGCCCAAGGCTTTCTGGAAAGGAGGGGAATGAAGAATGTGAGTGAGGAAGCTGCACACAGCTTCTTACCATGACTGTCAGGTGTGGAGTGGTGGCATCTTTGTAAAAGAACGAAGTGTTAGCAACCAGCTGAAACCATTATTCCAGTGTGGGCAGGTTCTGTGCTCAGCATCCTGTAGGCCTTGGATACCTCTCTTGGCATGTTTTCCGTGTTTTCCGTGTATTAGCAATGTGGTTTGCAATACTATGTAGATAGGAGGTTGTGAGCAGACATGGGCTTTTTGATTTTACATTTTACTTTATTTTGCGGATAGCTTTCTGTTATGGTGGTGCTCTTTATAGATCAAATTCTGTTTATAAGCGTGCACATTTGCCTTATCAGTTTAAAACACACCAGGGATTCCAGTTTAAGAAGAAAAATACATTACACAAGACTTGAAGTCTGCTTACACCTGGTTTTGACTGACCTCCGTCTGTTCAGTTCCATTGAGAGTGTGGACAATGTGGATGGATGCACGGGACTCTCTTCCCCAGAGTTTAGTAATACAGAAGGGGAACTTTGGCAGAAGGATCTTGGTTTGGTGGTAGAGCCCGTGCAGAAGGTTTGGGTCTAACATGTGCTGGAAGGAAAGACCTCTGAGTGTCTGAAACCTTGGAGAGTCCTCTGGCAGTCCGAGGAGACAGTCTTGTGCTAGAGGGACTAATGGTTTGACCTCCTCATAAGGCAGCTTCACATGTGGGAAGCAAGGACATCATAGCCTGCAGAAGGGATTTCTTTTGGGGATCTTGCCTGACTTTGCAGGCCTTGGTAGCAGCTAGCGTGTGATTCTGTCCATTCCTGCCTCTTCTTTTCCTCCCCACAACATGAGCAGGTCTTGAAGCTCTCCGTGTGCAAAGCATTTCCAGCCCCGCACTCCTTCAGACATCCCCTTGTGGCAGTCACTCTGTGATGCAAAACGTTCTCCTGGCCAGCCTTGCTGTTCTGCTTGTGATCATTGCGGTGCCCAATCTAGTCTCCAGAATTCTTAAGCAAAGTGGCCGGTGCCAGCAAATCTCAGCTTGCAGCCAAATCCTGCAAGTATTTATAGGAAACTTACATTAATAGGTGTAAAAACTGCTGCCTCTTTTTTCTCCAGGGACATGAAGATGTCTGTCCTTTCTCCTTTGCTGGTCATTTCCTCTCCAGATTTATTTACTTGCTTCATTTAGACCCTGCCTTTCTCCCCAGTGAGGACCCAGAGAGGTTACATTGTTCTCCTCTCTTCCACACAACAGCCCTGTGAGGTAGGCTCACCTGAGCGTGTGTGACTGGCCCAAGGTCCACCAGCAAGCTTCCATGACAGAGTGGGGCTTTGGATCTGGAGTCTCCCAGATCCTAGTCTGACACTGTAACCACTTTACTACATCACCAGACGGTGATAGATAAGCCCTTTGTGCTAATCATGCCGCACATATTCTCCCACACACACACACGCCCCAATTTTGACAGTTGACTATATGCTCTCCCTGCCCCCCCGCCAGTATTAGACTTCTGCAAAAGTGAGAGCCAAGGTGGAAGAGATGATGCAATTAAATTTCAAGATGGATCCTTGCAAATACTTGAAGATGGCCTTAAATGTCTCTTTTTAAAATCAATGTTTGCCTTAAAATCAATGACAGTGGAATAAATTTTCCACATTTAATATGCAGCCTCCAAAAAGAAAAGGAAACCTCATGGCAGGTGTTTCTATAAAACACAGCTGGTTTCCAAGGGCGATGGGTGTGGGCTTGTTTCATTGGACAGACCGCCTGCTTTGCATGCAGATGATCCCCGGCTCAATCCCCACCATCTCCATTCAAAGGATAAGTGTTGGGAAATGCCTTTCTTTGTCCAAGACCCTGGAGAGCTGCTGGCTCTGACCAAGGTGGACCAGTGGCCTGACTCAGCATAAGGCACCTTGGTATCCAGGAGGGACCCATGGTTAAGGGTAGAAGATCCCAGGTTCAATCCTTGGCATCTCCAGTCAAAGGATCTTTGGAAAGCCTGAGATTCTGGAGAGTGACTGCCAGTTGGAAGAGATGACCAGTGGTTAGACATGGTATAAGGCAGTCCTTATAAGCCTTAGTAGATTTATTAGGGTAGCAGATGACCCTTTTGTCATCATCCTCGGGAACTGGTTTTGCAGCCCACGCATCAGTGAACAGATGAGCAGGCCCAGAGCTGTGGTGGATGGATGGCGCAGGCTCTCTCTCTCAATCTCTGAATCTCTTTCTTTCTTTCAGAAACCGCAAGTCCCCTGGTTTCAAATCCTTTCCCGCTTTTGCAAAGTAAGTGCGATGGATGCGTGTGGTGCTGCGCTTAGGTGGCTCTTTCCATCCAGCTTCCCTCAAACTTGACCCATCTAGCTTTTATCTGTTAACTGCTTCCCTGCTCTGCATTTATGTGATGAGTAGGAGCAGTGTAAATAGGGAAAGGAAGAACTCCCCTCCTGGTACTCTTGGTGTTGATCCGCAGTGCTCTCCCCAAGCCCCTTTTATTTCACCGTTCCCCACCTCCAGCCTTATCCATTTGAATGATTTATACCCAGCCTCTCCACAATCTGTTTGAGAAGGCTAACAAACAATAACAAAAATGCAAATTTAAAACAATACAGAGTCCAGAGGTTAATAAAAGAAGAACTCCGTCTCTAGCCCTACAGGCATTTCATATACCTTAAAGCCAGCAGTCCATTGATAAAAACAGTAGCATAAAACAAATGTAGGCATAAAAACAGGCTATAAAAGCGTCCCCTAGAAAGCTCCAGCAGCTGAAAAGAGAGGTCAAACAACACAGCAATGGAATAAAAGCTTACATAAAAGCCTGGGTGCCTAATAGGTGCCAGGCAGACCTCAAGAGAGGACATTCTACAGCTGGGGAGTTACCCCTGAGAATACCCTGAGGTACTGAGAACTTCTCCTCCTCTAACACATTCGTCTGCTACTTATCAGATTCAGATAGAAGCCTCATGGACAATCCTATAGCCCCACAGGAAATTTTAGACTCTATTAAAAATCTGAAGGTTAATTCAGCCCCGGACACCGACGGCTTTAGGGTGGAATTTTATAAAGCATTTTCAGTTCGCTTATTAGTCCCCTTGACCACTGCATGTATGAGTTTCTCCCTCTTGGAGAATAGCCTCTATTATTCCTATTCTAAAAGAAGGTAAGGATGTCTTGGATCTGGCATCATACTGCCCAATAGTGTTGTTAAATATGGACTATAAATCTTTACCTCAATATTGGCAAATCTTATAAAAAGAATTCTTGAGAAGTTAATCAAACCAAATCAAATGAGTTTTATACCCAACAGAAATTTGACGGACGATGTTAGACCGACTTTTAATATTATAATTTTTTTGTAAAATTCAACAAAAAGAGGCAGCGGTTCTGAGTCTTGATGTGGCTAAAACCTTTGACTCCATAGAAAAATCTTATTTTCTCTCTCTCTTTCGACATATGGGATTTGGGCCTAGGTTTCTTCATACTCTGCAGGCTCTATACTCTTCCACTCAAACCCAAGTCAAGGCAAACAATCTCAAATCTGATTTATTTAATATATACAGGGGTACCCATCAGGGATGTCTGCTTTCCTCTCTCCTTTTTGCGCTTGCATTAGAGCCACTGGTGGAAGCCCTTAGGCAAAATCCCCAGATGCATGGCATTCAGGTGGGGGACTCTGAACACAAAGTTTCGCTTTATGTGGATGATATTCTGATTAATATCTCTTCACCAGTTGACTCCCTAGAAGCAATCTTGCATAGCTTACACTCGTTTAGCTCAATGTCAGGCCTAGCAATTAACTAGCCTAAATCGTTGTTCTTCATTAACTTGACCCCTAGTTCGACAGTTAAGATACGAACACAATTTGTGTTCAAGTAGGTTACTAAGAAGATTAGATATCTAGGAGTTCAAATCCCTGTACTCTTGAATGACGTTGTCCAGGTAAATTTTGATGAATCCTTTAAATCTGTGTTGATCCTTTTTTCTAAATAGAATAGACAAGGTTACTCTTGGTTTGATCGGATCTCACTGGTTAAATCTTTCATCTTCCCTAAGTTTATATTTCTCTTCCATACCCTCCCAGTTAAAATACCACCAAAGAAATTAACAGCTTTGGCAAAGGGCTCTTAGTGAGTTTATTTGGTCTCGTCGTAGACCTAGAGTTGGCTTTCAAACATTATGTCGGCCTTTGAATTTAGGTGGTATGAATGTCCCGGACTTTCCTTTATACCATGCTGCTTCCTCTCTGGCTCCATTGATACAAGCTTTAAAACTGAATTCGACAGAAGCCTGGATCTCTGTAGAAAGTTTTTCTCCTCACCATTTTCGTTACCAGTAACCATTTGGTCTCTTGCTAAAAGTAGACCTGATTTGATTTCTTCCAACCCTCTTTTAGGTAACATGCTTAAAACTTGGAACAAATATAGAAAAATCCTAGCCCCAGGTATTTCTCCTTTAATGACTTGTATTAATCAGGACGGTTTCCCACCAGGGAAGGATTTAAATGAATTTAAAGAATAGGAACATTCTGATCTGTTGATGATTATTATCTTGCTTAAAAAATGGTACCAGAAAATCTGGGAACAATTCCTGATGGGTAGGATTAGGCATAATCCGTTTGGGGGGGGGGGATTTACTTATGGTCGTCCCTTTACTTGAATATGACAAAATACGGAAACCCGTGATTTCTGGCTCTAGCTCCTGCCGACCTAGCAGTTCAAAAGCAAGAAACTGCAAGTAAATAAATAGGTACCACTTCGGTGGGAAGGTAACAGCATTCCGTGGACCTCGGCATTTAGTCATGCCAGCCACATGACCACGGAAACGTCCTCAGACAGCGCTGGCTCTTCGGCTTGGAAATGGAGATGAGCACCGCCCCCTAGAGTTGGATATGACTAGCTTTCAAGCAGGGGAAACCTTTACCTTAACAGATTGTTAATTGTTGCTTTAGTGTTTTAATTTCAATTTAAACTTAAAGGATTAAAATAAAAAAATAAAAATATCACTGTAGCCCTCCAAGGTAGGCCAGTGTAGTAGAACCCCCATATGCAGAATGACTGGGGGAGGGGTGAATGAGGCAGAGAGAGTAGTTTGCTGGAGGCCACCTAATGAGTCTGGCAGGGATTTCCTAATGGCACACCTTGCTGTTCGGTTCTGGTTTTCATACCTGCTGTTTACTGAAAAGATGTTACAGCTGCCAGATTAAAAAACAGTTTATGCCAGTTGAGAAGCGCGATTGATCAAAACTCCTGATAAGGCAGCGGTTAGAAGTTGACAGCAGTGAATAGACTAAGACGAGAGCCTTTGAATCCTGGTTCCCAAAATAAAATTTCCTTGGGAGGGGTTTCCTCAGGCCTTTCTCTGCATGGTCCTGTCCTGTGAAGTCCTCGTGTGGGATTTCCCACAGTGGCATTCACAGAGCTCTCTGAACAGGATCTAAGTATATGGAGTTCATGTGGGAGCAGGTGGTCATTTAGGTATCTGCTCAAGGTTTTGAACATTAAAACCAGCATTTTAAATTGGGCCCAGAAACCAACTGGAAACTTAACGGTATTAGTTTAAAATCAGGATGATATGAGGTGAACCTTCAAGGCTCCTTTATACAGAGTCCTGGCTCAATACTCTGACTGGCAGCTTCCCTCCAGGGTCTCAGGTAGAGAAAGACCCTGCTGCTGGACATCCTTCTGCTGGAGAGGCTGGGCCCAGGGACTAAATGGGGGCCATTCTGAATGCAAAGCAGATGCTCTGTGGCTGCCTTATATTATTGGTCCATCTAGCAGCTCAGCATTGGTTCTTCTGACTCTTGGGGGTTGTTAAGGCTTTGTTTCGGTTAGCTGATGGCCATGATCTAGGGAGGTGCGTGCACATGCCACCTTGTGCTCTCCCCCCCCCCCATTAATTTAAAAAGTAGCGTATGCTGCAGATGAGGGAAGTCATAATGCACGGATACAATTGTTTGTGCTTGTATGAAGCTTTGATGTGTTTGCCTAAATCTGTGGACTGATTTCTAGCTAACATGAAACATCTTCCAACTGCATGGGAGCTGTGGCTGGGAAAACATTTCAATAACTTAGCCGCAACAGAGGGAGGTGAGAGCATGGGTCTTCCCTTTCCAGCATGATGCCAGTTTTGCGGGAAAGGCCCATTGAATCTGTGTGAAAGGCCCACACACGGGAGAAGTGGCTGCCACACAGTTGGGAGCAGCCCCGTAGCTAAGGAGTTTTTTGGGGGGGGCTGGGGGGGGCACCAGCCAATTAAATCAAAGTTAATTAAATTAACTTTAATTGGTGGAACTCCTAAGGCAGCCCTGCACACGCACCCAGGCTCCAGGGTAATGCCCAGTGGCCACAGCTTCCCACCCCCTGCAAGGGCAGATCAGCCCCCTGTGTAACTCATAGCCCTACTAACAAGAGAACCAGCGCTGATATGGGCGACTGCAGTGCGTGCTTCAGAGAAATCCAGGGGGCGAGGATTCCGCTCCCTCGGCTCCCCGCTTGGCTCCCCAGCACCAGCCGTCAGCCTCGTCCTCCTGCAGTTCCTCCCAGAGCCTTCCTGACAGCCACACCCACTTCTAGGCACTCTTCCCCCAGGGCAGGCAGCCTCACGGGCTGGCTGGCTGGCTCTCCGTCCTTCCCTCCCTTGCTCAGTGGGTCATTGTCTCCTCGGACCGGCTGTGGGGCTCTTCAGGGCATGGGTGGGCTGGCAAGCAGTGGAGCGCCCTTAAGCTGAGGAGCTGCTTTGGGGAGCTGCAGGATAAGCCCCGCTCTGCGGAGCAGCGAAGACACGCCGGGGAAAGTGGGCGCCGGCACCAGGAATGAGGGAGGCAGGCACCCTGGAGCAGCAGCAGGTGGCACAGAGTCACCGGCTACTGGGCTGAGGGCAGAAATGGGGGAGAGCCGAGGATTGGGGAGGGGCACATAAAAACCACGGGGGGAGGGGCAGGCCCCATGGGCCCCGTGGTAGATATGGGCCTGGTTGGGAGAATGTTGAAAGGGCACTATTGGGGCCCATGTGCTTGGATTAGTTGAGACACATTTTTAAACGAGCAGGTTTGGTTGCTTAGTTTTCATAAGTGTAACCTCCAACTTCTGCCAGGCATTCTTGTGTTGCAAGAGGGGTAGTCGCAGGACTCAAAGGCTCAGGTATAGTAAAGGTACAGGAGACGTGTGAGTGGTTGCGGGTGGTAGAAGAAGGGGACCAAAGGGGGCCATGGGCAGGGAGAGGGAGGGATATGAAGAAGAAATGCAGAGCATCAGTGCCATATGTGCAGGCTATGAAGAATTTTAAAAATGAGGGTGTGCTGAATACCGAAGGTGAGAGGAAACCAGTGTGGGGAACTGAGGAGGGGTCCCACGTGGGCTTCAGTGGGAGGAGAGCAGCTGGCAACCTGGGGCACCAATTTTCTCATGTTTTTTGTCCCCCTGGAAATTGGTGTCTGCTGATTTTTGCAAGCTGCCAACTTGAGTTTGGTATTTCGCAGTGTGAACTTTGGGGGTGCGAACTTCGTACATGCAAGGCTGAGTGAAAGTTGTTAGTTGTCTAAGCGGGCTTTGGGAAGAAAAACAGATTCCGATCCTGGAATCCCAGACTGACACAGTATGGATGAAGAACACCGCTAAGCAGAATTTGACAGGTGGCTGGAGCCGCTCTGGGAAGCTGAGCAAGATGGGGGGGGGGGGGGGGGGGCTGCCTAGAATCCCACACCCCTGCGAGCAGAAAGACCGCTTAGGACATCTCATCGTACAGACGTGGAACTAGTGCTCATTGCGGCAGCCAGCCTGTGTATGGTGGCAGTGGTGGGAAAGTGTCATCACGTTGTAGCCAACTTACGGCAGCCTTGTAGGGTTTTCACAGCGAGAGGCGTTCAGAGGTGGTTTGCCGTTGCCTGCCTCTGCATCACAACCCGGGACTTCCTTGGTGGTCTCCCATCCAAATATAAACCAGGGACAGACCTGCTTAGCTTCCAGGATTTGACAAGATTGGGCTAGCCTGGGCCATCCAGGTCGGGGGCAGCCTATGATTAGGTTGTACCGATTCAGCAGAAGGTTGGGGGGGGGGTCAAGTGAATGAACGCTCTTAGGAACTTTTTAAAAAAAGCTTACCTGCACATTGGCAGTTCATATGTCAGCGAGAAGAGCCTGATGTTCTACCTGATGTTCCAGTTTTCTGTGTGATGTTTTCCCCCCCAGTCATGTGAGCCCCCAACTACAGTCTGGAAGGGGAAAGCCATAAAAAACCCCACCCTCAGAGTGCTTCACAATCATTTCCTTGTAGTCGGTTCTTTTCATTTTTACAGCCAACTGAGTTCAGTGTATTATCCCCATCCTGTAGGTGGGGCAGGGGTGGGGGCAGTACAGAGGCTGAGGGGGGAGCAGCTTGCCTAAAGTCGCCTCCCAAATTTCATGGCAGATGAGATTTGAACCAGGGGCTTCTGAGGTTGAAGGTCTGCTGCTCTGCTACACCAGCTCAAACACAGTTATCCTCCCTCATAGAAGTAGACCATTGTGCCAAGAGTTAGGTTTTGGGCCCCAGAATTCTCTCCAAAGGGTACAACTAGGTGACACTGTATCCCTGGGGATAACCCGGGGATGCCGCAGCCATCTAATCTAAGAATTTCTGTTGCTTTAAAAATGCTGTGGGGGGGCCTGATCCTGCTCAGGACTGCAGTGTGGAGGGTGGGGATCCTGTTTCTCCCTGCACTGTTTTTCAAGAGACCAAACCTCTGGGGCATTTGGGCTCTTGAGAAATAGGGGAGGGGAGGGGAGACAGGAAGCCCATCCTTCCTACACCATGGTCCGGAGCAGGATTGGGCTCCCATGGCATTTTTAAAGCAACAGATCCTAAGATGAAATGGCTGTGGCATCCCCAGGTTATCCCCAGGGACACCATGCCCTCTAGTTGTGCCCTGAGATCTCTCGGGGCCCAACGCTCCCTATCCCTTTCATGACCCCTGTTGCGATTGAGCCTCTAAGGAAGGGGTGTCAAACATAAGGCTGGGGGGCCAGAACTGGCCCATCCCGGGCCCTTATGCAGCCCGCGAGCAACTAGTGCAAGAGAGGGAACAGGAGACTGCTGGGACGAGTGGGCGGAGCCACTCTGATTGTGGCTTCAGCATGGCGGAGCAGCATAGGAGCATCTGCCCAGTGCTGCACTGCTGGCTCTCCAGTGGGTTTTCCTTTGCACCCCTCTCCCAGGCCGCGAGGCCTTGCAGTGAGGATACACCAACTCAAAGCTTACCAGCTGCTGTCCTTTATACAGTTTCTATCTCTGGTACCTGGCATTACGTTTTATGGCACTCATGGCCCAGCCCAACAAAGTTACATTAATATCAGGTTCAGCCCTCGTAATGAATGAGTTCGACACCCCTGCTCCTAAAGCATATGGACTCCAATGAGGAGTGAACTGTATGTGGTCCGCACAATATTCGCTGTGCCAGTGCATCCTGATAGCAGGGGATGCAGCCTTCTTACCAGGTAGAAATGGAGAAGGGTACTGGGAGCCTACAAGGAGAGGTGTGCTTGCCCAGAGCTGCTGAGCTGATGCTTGGCTGTGTGCCCTCTGCTAAAATCTGTGACAGATCTTCCTGTGGATCTTCACTGTGCTGCTAGCAGCCGAGCAAGGAGAGCTGCAGATTCTCTATTTCCATTGCTCCTGCGCTGCGTACTGGACTCCTTAAACAAAACACACCGTATTGTGCTCATTTGGGGTTCCTTTAGGGTTGAGACTAATCAAGGTGGACTGTACGCAGAGCCAATTCACACAATGAGTGTAACGAAGGCATGGATCGCTGTGGCTAGATCTGACTGACCCACTTCTAGGTGACCGCTATGTCAAGCAGCACCTGGCTTTTCAAGGGGGGTTATAACCCCGTCCAAGACAGGGAGATCTGAAGTCCCTGGTCTTTCCTTCTACAAACCTCTTGTCTTGTCAGGATTAAACTTGTTCACCCACATCCAGCCCATCAGCGACTCCAAGCACTAGTTCAAAACATTAGGTATTAGGTAGAAAAGGAAGGTAGAGCCAGGTATCATACCCTAGTGGTGAAATCACAGCCGATACCTCCTGACGGCCTCTCCCAGTAGCTTCATATAGATACTAAATACCATGGGGGATAAGACGGAACCCTAAGGCTCCCCACAGGTCAGTCACTATGGGGCAGAGCAGCAGCCCAGTCTTCTGAGGTCAACACACCAGATAAGACTCAAACCACTGTAATATGGTGCCCCTTAGTCCCAGAGCCAGAGGTCATTTTGGGGGGGGAACGCGGGGGATCGCAGTTCCCCCCCAGGGAGGGCCTTCGCGGGGCTTCCTTGCGCTCCCGCCGGCCTTGCAGGTCCACCGCTGGGCCCCTCATGGGGCTCGGCAGTGGAGCTGCAAGGCCGGCGGCGGCGGCCGGGACCGTTGGGGGCGGGGTGTGTGGCCTTATGACACACTTCCGGTGATGTCAGGGGGTGTGGCATATGCTAATGAGTTATGCTAATGAGTTCCCCTAGCTTTTTTTCTACGAAACGACCCCTGCCCAGAGCTGAGAGGCGGCTCAGTAGGGGACTATGGTTCATAGTACCAAAAGCTGCTGTGAGATCCAACAGAACTAGCAGGGTCACATTCCCCCTGTTTAGTTCTTGATAGAGGTCATCTTAACCAAGGCAACCGAAGCAGTCTCTGTTCCAAATCCTGGCCTTAAGCCAGGCTGAAATGGGTCCAGAAAAACAGTCTCTTCCAAGAACCCCTGGAGCAGAGAGGCCTCAACTCACCGTAGCACCTTGCCCAAGAATGGAAGATTGGAGAGTGGCCGGAAATTTTCTAGCATAGTAGGGCCCAAGGACAGTTTTTGCAAAACAGGTCTCATCACTGCCCCCTTGAGCACAAGCAGCACAACTCCTACTCTTAAGGAAGCATTTACCACTCCCCTTACCCACTCAATCAGTCCCCCCATCAGCCAGGAAGGGCAGGTGTCCAGAACACAGGTGGTAGATCTCACCTGTCCTAGGATTTTGTCCACATCCTCGGGATCCACAAGCTGAAAAGTATCCATATAAATCGAACAAACAAGCAGATGCCAAGGGTATGTTATCTGAACATGAATCCACACCGGCATCTAACCCAGAACCAATCTGAGCGATTTTGTCTGCAGAGTGAGTGGCAAATTGATCAGGGCGGGCCATTGTATGGTCAGAGTCCAAATCCTTGAGGCTATGATGTAAAAGCCCCTGAACCACACAAAACAGCTCAGCTTGGACGATTATGTGCAGACACAATGGTGGTGGAGAAATACTGCCTTTTTGCTGTCATCAGTGCCACAGAATGCGCTCTAATATAGGCTCGATGTTCCATTCGATCAGTCTCGCTTTGAGTTTTCCGCCATTGGCACTCTTGCCGCCGTCCCTCCCGTTTCATAGCCATCAGCTTCCCAGTGATCCAGGGAGATTGCTTGGCTCTGTCGGGGGGAGAAGGCGCTTAGGGGCGATTGTGTCAACAGCCCAAGCCATCTCCCTATTCCAGAGAGCGGTCAGAGCCTCGACAGAATCGTCAGCAGCCGAGGTGGGAAAATCCCCAAGCGCCGACAGGAACCCATCAGGATCCATCAGGCGCCTGGGGCAGACCATCTTAATGGGTCCAGCACCCCTGCGGAGGAAAGAGGAAGCAGTAAGTCTGATCTCTATCAGGTAATGATCTGTCCATGACAAGGGAGTAAGTTTTAACTCCCCCGCCTCCGGAATACCCTCCCCACCAGTGTAATAGATCAAATCCGGTCCTAAATGTATGGGGCCAGTAACCAGTTGGGAGAGGCCCGCAGTCATCCCGGAGGCCATGAAAGCCTGCCCTACTCTTGACACCCTGGCCTTGGCATAGATGTTAGACACCAAGGACCACCAGTCTTGGGGTCTCCACCAGCACATCCGAGACCAGATCGGCTAGCTCAGGAAAAGCGGGGTGAGCGGTACACCAGCAGAATCCCTACCCTGCTCCAGTCACCCACCTTCAGGAGCTGCTGAGTGAGGCACCTTGAGAGATGGATGGAATCACAGTAGACCCCGACCCCATTCCCCTGGCCTAGCCTGCTGCTGTACAGAGATACTGCCTCTGAGTTAACACCCCAGGCCCCAGCCAGGCAGATCTCTGTAATACATGCCAGGTCACCCTGCTCACCCAGGATTTAGTCCTGAATGGTGGTAGTGTTTCCACTTAATGACTTGGCATTCAGCAGCAGGATCTGAAGGCCAAGGAGCCCAGCCTCGGTGCAACTAGGTCTCTGTTGGCTGCGAGGCAGAATTGAAGGAGGAGTGGCCAAACAGTGGCCAGGCCTTCTTTCCCCAGAACGGCCAGTCTGTATCCCTCCGCCATATCTCCCTCGACCCCAGGTTCAGGGGAATGGCAGCCCCCTCCCTGAGTAAGGAGGCAACTGAAGATTGGGATTCCTACCCCACAACCAAATCACAGGCCCTTTAGCTCTCCCAGTACCTCTAGCTCTATAAAGAAGGATACAGGCCCTCGCCCTCATGTCCCCATCAAAGAGGATCCCTCCAAGTGGTGACCCCCCCTGCGGAGTCGCCCCTTTGGCGGCCCTGCAGAAGCTCTGGCAAGGAAGATGATGCGATCCTCTCTGCTGAGCAGAAACTGCTGACTCTGGGCATGCTCCAGCAAAGAGGTATAGACTTCAGGCAGGAGTCCCACTGGTGAGGTTCTAGGCAGCGACAGCAGGAAGCAGGATGATTTCACTTAGCCTTCCCCTTCCAGGCAGGTAGATTCTGGGCTCTTGAGGGCTCTTGGCTGGGGTGTGGAGTACTTAACTGGAATTTCTTTGGGCAGTTCTGCATGCTCCACTTCCTATTGCCCCAAAACAGGGTTGACTGCAGGAAGCTGCCGTTAGCAGGGCTGAGCAGCAAGATTCTTTGAACTTTGCGGAGATGTGGGCAAGCTGTACCTTGGCAGAGTCTAACTCTTCTGTTCTCAACCTCCCTTTTTCAGAACCATATACCTGCGGGGCCTGCGGGATCCAATTCCAGTTTTACAACAATCTCCTGGAACACATGCAGTCCCATGCCAGTAAGTCTGTTCAGTCACTTCTGTAAAGCCACAAAGCTGAGTTCAGGTTCAGTGGTGCTTTCTGACCCAGCAGATGTTTCCTTCTCTTGGGAGTGCTTGTGGAACAGTTCCCCAGAACATTTTATTTATTTATTTAATTTGATTTGTGACCCACCATCCCCTGTGCAACAGGGCTCAGAGTGAGGAACAACATTTCCGGTTGGACAACATTACAGTCCAGTTAAACAATTCAAAAGACCTTAAAATTCAAAAATAATTTACAGCTTAGATGTAAATTATTTGTGTCCTCTTCCCGTAGGGGGAAAGGAAGGGGGAAGCCAGGCTAGATGGAAACTGATTGCTATCCTCAACCATAGGCCTGGCGGAACATCTCTGTCTTACAAGCCCTGTGGAACTGCATGACATCCCGCAGGGCATGGATCTCATTTGGCAGAGAGTTCCACCAGGTTGGCACTGGGGTCGGAAAAACCCTAGCTCTGGTTGAGGGCAGCTGGATACTTTTCAGACTGGGGCTCTTTTCTCCTGAGTGTGATGATTCTTGGGGGAGTATACCAGGAGAGGCGGTCCTGTAAATACATTGGTCTCAGTCTGTTTAGGACCTTTAAGGTTAATACCAGAACTTTGAACCTGATCTGGTATTCAACCTGGAGCCTCATGTAGCAAACTTCCCGAGACTTAAAATCTGTATAGATTTTTTCCCCCCCTGGAAAGTTCTGTGGCAAGATTTGGGTGTTTTTCTCTTACACTTACACAGACCTTTATTGGCATATATTAGGTTACACGGAGAAGCAAAAACAAATAAAGAGGTAACAAGGAAAAATGAGTCAATCATATGCATCTGTACATTGCACAATCGATCTTTAATTACCAAACTTAGAAATAAGGCTACCTTTTCAGTTATTTTGGGTGACAAATCATTCAGGAGATGGCGCACCTTCAAAGCAGCTGGGCAGCCTGTCATGCTAAGTAAAATTGGGTCTAAAAGGGGAAAATGTATATCATCATATTGGGAACAGTATAGGAGAAGATGGAAGACCAAATCAATTTGATTTAGATGACATGCACAGCGTCTTGCTGAATATGGAATCCCGTTATATCTACCATAAGTGACAGCAGATGGAATAGTATTGCATCTAGCAAGTGCAAATGCTCTGCGTGATTGTGGGGCATGGAGGGCTGATAAATAACAAGGCAGATGGCCAATAATTGGAAGAATTCCAAAATTCAAGGGGGAGCAGGATTTATTTGCATCACTGACTAGTTTTTGCATTTCAATATCCAGGATTCTACGTTTGATTAACTGATATGCATTTGTAAAAGGGAGCATATACAGAGAATCCATGGATAGTCCCATTGTAATTATTTTCTTCTCTATGTAGGCAATCCATTTGGATGAGATAGATTCAGACAGCATTTGGTGTATATAGCAGTGTAGAGCACTCAGAGCCAGTATTTGATTGATGTAAGCCATGCCCTTGTTTCTATCACGTTAAGGCCTGTTTCTAAACAGAGAGCTGCATATGGAACGCAGTGTGGCAGACCCATGATTTTCCTTGCAAATTTGGATTGAATTCTTTCAATACCGGTCTTGAGGGCACTTATCCATGTTGGAATACCGTATAATAACTGTGGGATCACTTTGGCCTTAAAAACTTTTAAAGCAGCTGGAAAAAACTGGTTGCCTCTATTAAAGAAGAAACGTGGGATGGCTGATGCATTAATGGTGTTTTTCTCATGGATGCGTTTCCCCTGTGAGATCAGGTTTTATTTTCTGTCTTGGGCAGCAGCCAGAAATGCCATATTAGTAGACAGGTCTGTTCTTTTGAATGATCACAAGTGGAAGGAGGACCTTGAGAAGAGCTATGCTGGATTGGACAACTAAGGTCCATCTAGCCCAGCCTTCTGTTTGCCATGCAGCAGCCCACCAGATGCCTCCAGTGGAAGGTCCACAAGCAGGGCTTGCAGGCAGTTTGTCCTCTTTGTCTAAGTAAGGGGGAAAGGGTGGCTGTTTGCTAGTGGACTAGCTAGGTGTGGCCAGTAATGAGAGAGCAACAGGCAGAGCTGAGTATGAGCTGTATGAGAATTAAAACTTGAAACCATGAATAAGTTCATTGGGCTCCTGTTGCTTTTCCATTCTCCCCCTGCACCTCTCCTTGCTTTCTACGCATACACAGCTGGCAATTTTGGTGCAGGGTCAGCGGGAGTGAATAGGGATTCGATAGGGAATTGTATCATTTTGCAAAAGCAAAGGCAACTTCAGGGGATGTGAGGAAAGGAGACATGATGGAGGAAGTGGCCCCTTCCATACATTGCAGGCTTTTGGATGTGCATTTAATCTCATATCAGGATGCCACATATGCCAAGTAATGGTACAAAGCAAAAAAAACGCTGGCTAAAGACAAACCAAAATGCACAAAATTGCCTAGGTTGCTTTGCCATTTCTTAGGGCTTCATCTTGCCGGTATTCTTAGTGATGGAGCTCAACCCAGCTCTGGCAAGATTCAAAATGACACGAAGTCTACAAGTATGTTCCAAGTAGCTAGGAATCAGGCTACTTGGCATATGTAGAATAAAACCAAAAAAGGAGGGGAACCAGCATACATGAAATTGTACAAAGCACAAAAAACTGCTGGCTAAAGACAAACAAAAATGCACAAAAACAATATTCAATGCCGAGTTCAACAAAACATTCTATTTTTCTGTGGTTTTCTTCTACATATGCCAAGTAGCCTGATTCCTAGCTACTTGGAACATACTTGTAGACTTTGTGTCATTTTGAATCTTGCCAGAGCTGGGCTGAGCTCCATCACTAAGAAAAGCGGTCCGATGAAGCCCTAAGAAACGGCAAAGCAACCTAGGTGTGCCATCGCCACTCCTTTGGTTCATGCTACAGCTAGTCTTGAGCTCATGCCATCTGTTGCATGCTTTCTTCAGGAAACTCTTCTCTGCACCATGAGCCGGTGACCACATCAGTCTGAAGAAAGATTTGTACTTTCAAGGACTAATAGGTCACTATTCAACTGGTGCAGATGTCTTTTATGCATGGCGGCAAAACTATTTGTTATGTATATCATTTTTGGTGGTAAGTAGAACTGTATAAGAAGACAATAGTCTCAAGTGTAATTTGTACAGCGTGACAGATTATTCTGGTTCTTTATTTGCACAACTGTATTCGCTATATTTCCATTTTTATGTGGTGGTTAACCTATACTGTTGGGTAAGTGGCTAGTAGAACTTTTGAGTCTTTTAGGTGTTGTTCTTTTAAAGTTGAAAGTAAATAATAGATTCTGTTGCCTCCTTTTTGTGTGTGTGTCCCACAGCTGACAATGAGAATAGTCTCGCCTCCAACCACCCTCGGTCACCTCCAGCAGTGGTGGAAGAAAAGTGGAAACCACACCTCCAAAGAAACAATGCCAACAACAGTATGTACCTGTGAGCGTTGCATATTAAGGTGCTTCAGAGTAGGGATCAGCAACGGGTGGGCCAGGGACCCTCTGCATGCAAAGCATGAGCTCTGCCACTGAGCATCAGCTCTTCTTAGCCCCCAAAGCAGAGGCCACGTTATTGAGAAAGTTTGTGGGACCAGCTACCCACTCAGCACATAGTCAGTACTATGCCAGAACTGGTCCATACTTAGAAGGTCAAGGACACCTGCTGGCTTCTTGTCGTGCAGTCAGTTCCTTGTGTGAGGCAGGGCAGGCTGCTTTTGTAGTTGCCCTGTTCCAAGGTCTCCCCTCTTGTGGCTAAAGGTTCTCCCCCCCCCCTTTCCTACAGCCTCAGCCAGCAGCTCACTGACGAACAGCGCGATCCCAGAAAAGGAGCGGCAGAACATTGCAGAGAGGCTGCTGCGGGTGATGTGTGCTGACCTGGGGACACTGAGCGTGGTGAGCGGCAAGGAGTTCATCAAGCTGGCTCAAACCCTCGTTGACAGCGGCGCCCGCTACGGGGCATTCTCAGTCACAGAGATCCTGGGCAACTTCAACACGCTGGCTCTGAAGCATTTGCCTCGGATGTACAACCAGGTGAAGGTGAAAGTCACTTGTGCCCTGGGCAGCAATGCTTGTTCAGGCATAGGTGTCACATGTCACTCACAGAGCGTTGGCCCTGACTCGTGCTACATCCTGACCGCTTACCAGGCAGAAGGCAATAGCATCAAGAGCTATGTCCTGGGGATCAAGGGGGTGGATATTAGAGATAACGGGGACTTGGTCCACCATTGGGTGCAGAACGTGCTGTCTGAGTTCGTGATGTCTGAGATCAGAACGGTGTATGTCACAGACTGTAAGGTGAGTTCTTCCGCTTTCTCCAAGGCAGGTATGTGCCTGCGTTGTTCGGCATGTGCCTTGAACTCAGTTGTGCAGAGTGTGCTGAACAAGCGGACTCTTCAGGCTCGCAACATGCACGAAGTCATTGAGCTGCTGAATGTCTGTGAGGATCTGA
>NW_015173687.1:31747-59016 GCF_001447785.1 Gekko japonicus | reverse complement strand
GGAGACTTCACCCCCGCCCTGCTGGAATTCTGTGACGGACTCCCTCCTGCTCGTCCACGAACGCTACGAGCAGATTTGCGAGTTTTACAGCAGAGCCAAGAAGATGAATCTCATCCAGAACCTTAACAAGCACTTGCTCAGCAACTTGGCTGCCATTTTGGCTCCGGTGAAGCAAGCTGTCATCGAACTGAGCAACGAGAGCCGGCCTACCTTACAGCTGGTGTTGCCCACCTACGTGAAGCTGGAGAAGCTCTTCACTTCCAAAGCCAATGATGCAGGCATCGTCAGCAAACTGTGCCACCTCTTTCTGGAAGCGTTGAAGGAAAACTTCAAAGTACACTCAGCACACAAGGTTGCCATGATTCTGGATCCACAACAGAAGCTGCGCCCGGTCCCACCATATCAACACGAGGAGATCATTGGCAAGGTCTGTGAGCTGATCAATGAAGTAAAAGAGTCTTGGGCAGAGGAGCCAGAGTTTGAGCCTTCCACCAAAAAACCACGGACCTCAAGTGAAAGCTCACCAACTCAGGAAGACAACCGGTCGGGCAAAAACGAAGTCTATGACTACCTGCAGGAGCCCCTCTTCCAAGCCACGCCCGATCTCTTTCAGTACTGGTCCTGCGTTACTCAGAAGCATACAAAACTAGCCAAGTTGGCCTTTTGGCTCCTAGCAGTGCCCGCTGTTGGTGCCAGAAGCAATTGTGTAAATATGTGCGAGCAGGCCCTCTTGATCAAGAGGAGACGGCTGCTCAGTCCAGAAGATATGAACAAGCTCATGTTCTTGAAGTCTAACATGCTTTAAAACTCAGTGGGAGGGAAGGGGAGGGAGGGAGATGGGGGAAAGTTATCCTCCGACCCTCTACACATACAAAACACTGTTCCAAACAAAGAATCCAATTTAAGTTCTAAACACTGTGGACCTCATTTCGGATTGCCCTGGGAAACAAAATTGCTTTTTATAAATATATATATATATATAATTTAATGTGTGTATAAAAAGCTAGATTGGAAAGGAATGCTGGGTGTGTGCCAGAGCCACACCTCTGCTAAGAACACACTCCTTCCTTGAGAGAGTGAATGTGTGTGTGTGTGTGTGTGCGTGTGAACCTGATAAACATACTTACACTGGGGAGGGGGGCAGACCAATTGGATGCTTACACTCTGACGTCTTCAGGCAGCTGAGTTCTAGTGACTTGAATTGTTGTTGGTTTTTCTCTTTCTTTCTCCTTCCCTGCTGTTCTGTTTCACCCCCCCCACCACCACCCACTATCTCATGGGCCCTCCTGCCAAGGAGAATCACACCTGCTTTTTTCAGATCCACACTGGACTTTGGTCCTAAGATAACTGTATACCAGGAAGGTGTTTCACCTCAGCCTTCTGAACATGACATTGCAAGTTCACAAAGGGCAGCTGTGTTTCCAAAACACCAATTATCTCTCGTAATCAGGAAGGGACACTTGAAGGAATTTTTTTTTCATTATTATTATTAAGAGGGTTTTCTTAAAGAAAAAATAACTATTCTGTCTCCACTCTCCTTTTCTGAGTTTGATAGCTAGCAGTTCTACCTTTTGAAAAGATGTTACATTAGACCTGAGAGAATTTATTGTGGCAAGGAATGTCTGTAACATACCGTATTTTTTGGACCATAAGACTCACTTTTTCTTCCAAAAAAAGTGGGAGGAAAAGTGAGTGCGTCTTATGGACCAAAGGTTCAGAATATTTTTTCCCCTGTTTTCCTCCTTTAAAAACTAGGTGCGTCTTAAGGTCAGGTGCGTCTTATGGTCCGAAAAATACGGTATTTGTTTTTTTTTCTTATAGGTGTTTCTATTTTTCTATATACACAATATGACCTCCTCCCCTCCCCAGTAAAATTCCAGAATACACTGGCAGCTTGCACTGGTGTATAACGAAAGGTCTCTGTGCAGATTCTAGCACAGAGAGAGAGATGGTGGATTGGTGCAGGATTCTTGCTCAAGGTGAAATGCTGTCAGCAGTTGACTTGCACCTGAGTTTGTCAGAACCTCTTTCCTTCTTTGCCCTCTCCAAAATTACTGTGAGATTAAGAACTTTTGTGCATCTATGCCACGAGCCTTCCCTTTAGGATACCCACATTCAAAGCAATAGTTGATCTTGGTGCAGTGTATTGTCCTTTACAGAAGGGCAGAAGGTAAGATGAACCTGTCAGCCTGAAGGCCAGTACTTACACAGACCTGCCCGCTTCCCCCTGCTGTCTTGACACTGAATGCGTCCGTTTCTACTGCGTTGGTGTCTAGATAGGCCAGTGATTCTGACTTAGGCAGGCTCCTCAGCCAGTCACAATTGCTGTAAAAAACCTTACAGGGGATACTTTGTCAATCAAAGCAGTTACCATCCAGACACCTCTTCCTGTAGGCCTGGGCTGGGCTAGGAGGAGTAGCCATGGGAGAAGATCTCACCCTGCAGTATGAAGCCCTACAGTGTCAGTGAGCTGCTGCTTTTCCAGAACAGTTGGAAGCTTGGCACAGAGTGAGTCTGTGCTTCTCCCTCATCTCCAGACTCTTGCCATATATGTGCTTGTTCCCCTAACTGTAACACCTTACCTGCTTTAATGCTGTAATTCCCTTTAACTGCTTTATGGGAGGTGGCACAGCTGGCAGGCCTGCATGTCCTACAGGTGACAACTGGATGTATCAGTCTAGTGGTCTTCTCTGATGCCTGGGTGTTGCAGGTGTAGGTTTTCTTGGGGGGGAATGAGGGTGAAGAGATGACGTACGCAGCTTGGGTCTGCTGCCGTCTGGCCCTTGGCCCTATAGTGACGGATGCAAGCTTCCCAGAGCAACGCTGACTAGCCTCAGTCTGGATTGTCACGGTCTTGTATGTGAGACACACTGCCACAAGTGCTACCTAAAACTGTACCCTCCGCAGTGTTTCAGGGTCCGTGGGCTTTTTCTTTTCTCCTTAACTGGCAACAAGAGCTGGTTTCATTTTAAAAGCCTCTGTTTGGCTCTTGTGATGGGGTTGGGAAACAGGCAAGTCTGCCCTTGCTCCTTGCAGAGAGAAGTGTGCCTCTTATCCTACCTTGGATTTTGGTGGACCAGCTACCTACCTTCTTGGTTACACAGCAAAAGAGTAGAAAACGGCAATAGTTTGGGACACCAGGACTGATATCTGGCCCAACTCTGCAAGGGATGCTCTCCCTCATTAGAGGAAAAGGCTGACCTTGGAAAATGCTGAGCTGCCTCTGACTTCCGGGGCACTCTTTAGAGCAGCCCCCCCCATCCCCATGGTGCCCATGGGCACCATGACACCCGCCAGCACCTTTCCTGGTACCTGCCAGGTGCTTTTAGGAAGTGGGTGGGGCCAAGTGAGGCTTCTGACTAGCACGGCTTCTGGAGATTTGATTGTACAGGTTGTTTAAAATGTTTCTTTGGCAGCAGCTGCTGCCGAGACACAAAGTTCTTTAGTGTCTGTCAGAAGAAAAGCCATGATGGGGGGGGGGGGGGGGGGCCTCCTGCCTCTCGCGGCAGCCGTTTTATGGCAGCCGTTTTGTGCCACACCATCAGGATTACAAATGTACCTGCAGGCTCAAAAGGTGTGGGGACCCCTGCTGTGGAGGAAAGTTGTCCTGTCATCCCACACTAGTACGGAGCCGGAGCCTGCCAGTAGGCTGAGAGAGGATCTGCTGCTCCCAAGCACACATCCAGACCCTTTCATTGCTTACCCTGCCAGCAATGCATCTTTTTGCAATCCTAGGGAAGCCTTCTGGATCTGTAGAACAAAAGTGAAAGTGGCACTCGCCCCTCCTTGAAGCAACCACTCCCCCACTTAAGAAGACATGATTATCACAGGCAGGGTGGCCTTTGAACAAAGGTGGGGGGATCTCCCCCCCCCCCCCCCGCCCCCGCTCCCCCCCCCCCGCAGCCCAGCATTCTCCCTGCAAAGCAAAAGGCAAGCAGTCGATCACTGCAGCCTTCGGTTGAACAAAGCAGTTTTACGGTTAAGCGTGGTGGTGGTGGTGGGGTGTTGTTGCTGTTTTGTGCGGCAGTTCATTCGGTGGAGGCAGTGAAGATAGCTGGTGTATACAAAGGGTTAGGAGTTGCGTCGGGGCAATAGGAGCAAGGGCTTAACATGCCTCTGGAAAGCACCCCTAATCTAAGCTTAGATTCATGGCTACCAACTGTCCCCCCCCCATCCCACACAGGGCCCCAGCTGACCTCAAAATGGTGGTGGGGGGGCAACAGCCTATCTTAACATTGAACCCTGTGAAGCAACTGAGGGGTCAGTGGGGGAGGTGGCTCCCCCCATCTCTCCTGCAAACCAGGGAGAGCAAAGGCGAGTTCTGCTTCTGTCCCAGGGGCCTCAGGCTTCAGCAAGGGGCACTTCAGGGCGATGGCCTCTGGAGACTTAAAGCCACGCTTAGGGGTCTAGGTAAAAGTGAAAATTAACTGGCTGTAGACGGACATAAAGCAGGAAAAGGCATTGTACCAAACAACCTCTAGTAAGCCAAAGCATTTCCCGCGGCTATAAATGCTAGACTGTGTACCCTCTTGATTGTAGAGGAGTTTAGGGGCAGGATGGGAAAGACAGACCCTGGAGAGCCACTGCCAGTCAGCATAGACGGTGCTGGCTTGGCTAAATCAGTGGTCTGATACGTGGTAAGATAGCCCCATGTGTTCCTGTGAGTCCATGCTGGGCTGGCTGGGGAAAGAGGCAATTTGTGTGTACTTCTTGGCCCTTGAGTGAGCTGCAGCAAGATGCTCAGGAAAAAAACAGCTCATCCTGACTCATACTACCTAGCCCCAGCCTGAAAAGAGCTCCTGTGGAACAGTTTACATGACTGGACAGCTCATACCCCACCACAACACTCCTTGCCTGTGTCGTAAGCCTCATGGTGGGTACTCTCATGCTCCACAGTTCACAGGAAAAAGAGCTCCAAGTGCAGCAGGTCACCCACAGTGACTCTGGAGCAGCCAGTACTAAGGAGACAGGCCTGGTAGCCAGAGGGCGTAATGAAATCTATTTTACAATTACTCCGTTTCCTTTTCCTTTTGCACAGTATGAATAAAATCATGAGATGATGCAGGCAGAGGCCACCTTTCCTTTATGGTCTCTTCCACGTCAATGTTTTGGTCAGCTTGGGTGCTAATTTGCATTTCTTTTGGTCCACTTCCACACAGTACAGTGCATTTATGCACCTCCTAGCTTTTCCCGTGATCTTTCCAACACCTGGTTACTAAGTTGTTTTTGAAAGATCTTGGGAAGGCTAGAGTGGCTGCTGTACGAATAGGCAAGTGTGGATCTTTCTGAGCCCTGCCCACATTGGCTCCCCAGTGGCCACATCCTCACTACCACCAAAAGCTGGGGGGGGGCTTAATTAGTAATTGACAATAGCAGTATGTCTGTTACTGGGTAAGAAGGACGTGCACTAAAACATATTATGTGGAAGCCAATTACCACTGAGTTTAATTGATAGCTGCTACAACAGAACCTTGGAGAAACATCATTGTGTGGAAGACTCTATTGTGTGCTTATGGTAAAAAAAAAATTACGCTTTCTGCTTTTATCTTACTCTGAAGCCAGCCTTGTCTGATCCGGCTCTGCACTATAAGGGGTAGGAAGATGCCAGCCATCCTTTCTCCTACGCTTAGTTTATGCACTTCACATAAAAGCCCTGTGACACAGATCCATAGCTGTGATACATTAAGGTGTGGTCTGAAGCCCTAGCATAATGCTGATTTAGATACCAACTAGATCACTGTAGGCAAATAAGTAAAGGCAATCAAGCCAGCATTTTACAAGGCAAACCAAGATTCAAATGATCATCTGTGAGTAAAATCCTGACTTCAAACCCCCAGAAGCGACAATAAACCAGTTTCACATTTTGTCTGAACTGAATCCTATTATGGGTGGTAGGAATTCAGTTAGGAGGAAGGGGAGGCAGTGTCTTTTTTTGAAAAACCAATTACCTTCCTGCCCCTGCCTTCTCTACCTGCAGTGAAGTATGTACATTTCCTTTGTTGTAGATTAATGTTCCAGGCAATACCAGAGATGCAGTAACCTGCATCTCTCTACCTGAGAGTTACAGAAAACTAACATCTTTAAAAGAGAAAGATTACAGAAAAAGTTTTAAAATATGGAAAAAAAATATTTTTAGGCCAGAGTTTTCTACAGGTATTAATGAATATTTTTCTTAATCCTTATAAGTTTTACTGTGTTTAATATTTCTTAATACCGGTAGCATTAATTTATACTTTTGTAGCAACACACTATTTTTATAAAGATCGCCACCACTGGCTTGTCTTCATGATTGGGGGGAGGGGGTGTGGGGAACCGGTCAAGGGCAGCCGACCCTCCTGTCAAACCATGTACTGTATTAAAAAAAAAAAAAGGTTATCTACTGTCACGCTTGCTGTGTGTTAAATAAAGACTCTTGTTCAAAGTCTCCTGTATGGTTGCTGTTCAGGGATGGCCTCCCAAGTGCATTATTGGCACAAACTCAGTAGCTGACCTTTCTTTCTGTGAAGAAACACTTGAAACTGTTAAACATTCTCAGCTTTTGCCTGGGGCGAAAGGAAGGGGTAGGCAGATAGAAGGAGAAATAAATATAAACCTAATTGATTCCCTGCTGTTTTGAAATTGGCTGGTTTCAGTGTGGAAAGCTATTAATAAGCCACACAAGCCCCTTTAACAATAATTGCTACTTGTAATCAACCTGAATGGAGGGGACCCATATCCAAGGATTAGTGAAGCCAACTAGCTTCCCAGCAGTAGCACAAAAGAAACTCTAAAGCAGGGCTGTTGGGGGGGGGGGGGGGGGGGGGGGTGTGGCACCTTAAAGACTAATATTTATTCCAGTATGAGTTTTCTTGAGCCTGGGCTTGCTTCTTCAGATACAATGTGTGTGTGTAGGCCACAGTGGCACCAGAATGCCTCAATGGCAGAGCTTGGCCTCCTAAACTCTGCTTGCATTTAAATGTTTGCTGGGCCTTACAGGCAAAAAATTGAAAACGTGTGTTGAATTAGCAGCTTTGGGGGCTTCTAGATAAATTTAAGGAAAGTAGACAAAAATCTGCATTTCCGAATTCACCCAGTTTATACAAGAAAAGTTTTCTTACCACAAACCTTGTTACCAGGATAGACACAGCCCTGCTCTAAAGTTCCTGTGAAAATTCCTGTAAGAAAGATCTTTCCAAGTTAAATGCCCAGGTGGAAGACATATAATAAAAGCCTGTACCTCTAAGAAGCTGTTTCTTGGGAGATTCATGTCAAGTGTTGTATTTATGATTTTACAATAAAACAGTCTTTGGAAAATGTAGCATGTCTCCTCTCCCCTTTTCATCCCTTTTGAGAATAGACTGAAGCCCAGCCAAGGATGCCAGACGCTCCCCACAGAACCAAACAACCTGAAATGACTTAAGACCAAAAATGACTTTTATTTATATAACTGCTTTTTTAAAAGTCATTAATATCCAGGGCAAGCACTTAGCCAGGTGGCCATAGTTTGAGCCGAAGCTGGAACTGGATCATCTGCCACTTCTTAAAAGCTTAGGAGCAGATCTTGCAGTCTCCCTCAGATGGAAAAACAGTTGAGCTGAACAGCACAGAGAAAACCCCACACAGGGACTTAGAATCATAGAGTATTGGAAGGGACCTTGCAGGTCATCTAGTCCAACCCCCTGCACTCTGCAGGAGCATAGCCAAAAGATAGCGCTACAACATACCCGAAAGATGGTCGTCCAGCATCCGCTTGAAAACGTCCAGCGAAGGAGCATCCACCACCTCCCGAGGCAGTCTGTTCTACTGCTCAACCACTCTTACAGTTTCTCCTGATATTTAGCCGGTAACGACTCCCTTGTAATTTCCACCCATTAGATCTAGTCTTGCGATCCGGAGCAAGCGAAATAGATCCGCTCCATCTTCTACATGACAGCCCTTCAAATACTTAAAGGCTGCAATCATGTCCCCTCTAAGCCTTCTTTCCCAGGCTAAACATACCCAACTCAGCCTTTCCTCATAAGACTTGGATTCCAACCCTCTCACCATCCTGGTTGCCCTCTTCTGGACACACTCGACTTCCCAGTGCCATGGGTATGCTCCAGCCCAGGAAATAAAATGGCATCTGTTGGTTTAGCAGCTTGTCTGTGTGGTTCAGATCTAGTGATCAGATGCAGTACTGCAAAAAAGGCAGTCCTTGCAAAACACCCAGCAATGCCACCAGATAAGGCTTCCTGTTTAATGCAACAGTAGACACTTCTTGTATTTTGCCACTGAACCAGCTAGCTAGCAGGCTGCTCTGTAAACCTGTGCTGAGTCACCACAGACGCTGGAAGAATTTTCCTTTGGTGCAGCAAAATCTTTACCTGTCATCCAAGCTTGCAATCATCACCTAGACAAGATGTTTTCTAACCTACAAGACACTGACGGAGGCAAACACTCCCATTACAAGGCATCATCTGAAAGCCGCCACCACCTTGCTGGAGATTAGTTTCACATAAACCTGCTACAAGAGGACAAGAGTCTTGGCCTTTGCTTGAAAAACGCAGGTTTGGTGAGCCCAGATTTCAGTGAGATGTTGCAGCCAACAACCCAGGTTGCATTCAAACCAGAAACACCTTACCACCCAAGGATATTTCTCACAGACCCTAGAGCAGGGGTGTCAGACTTGTGGCCCGGGGGCCAGAGTAGACCCCCGGAGGGCTTCTATGAGTTCTGCAGTGGAACTGACTGTCTTCTGCTGCTGCTTCCAGTTCTGCTGCTGCTACGTCATCATAGGTTTGCAGCTTACAGATACACACCTGAACAGCATACTCAAGATTGCAACAGCAGACATTTTGATGCGATAATTCAGAGCAAGAGGTGTCAGTTACCAGACACTGTTAAACAAAATATTGCAAGAGTGCTATATGTTTTAAGCATGTTTTTATTTTAAGTTAAAAAAAAGTGTTTGTGTCCATTATAAAGTTTATACCTCTGCTACCTGGCATTACCTTTTATGACACACATGGCCCAGCCCAACAAGGCCTCATTTATGTCAGATCCGGCCCTCATAACAAATTAGTTCGACACCCCTGCCCTAGAGTGTAAGTACACAGCTGGGAAATCATGCATACCATTTGCAAGTAAAGACAGCAATTTCAGGAGGGCATACACACAAGTAAAAACCCACTTGGCCCACCGGAACTTAAGAGGAAGCCGACAGCAGAAAGGCAGCTTGTGTTCAGTGTCTTAGCTACAGATGCACAGTTCCTAATGCCCCGCTCTTCACAGCTGCAGGGCAAGGGCCTGCGAGGCATCGAAGCAGGGGCTCCCTCGTCTGATACAGAGTCACACTGCCCGCTTGCCCTCCCTTCTTCCTCTCGGCATGAGGCTGATATGTCCCTGTGCCTCACCACTTGGGTCCACCAGGTCTAGGTCATGAAACCCAAATTTGTAGGAGGGAACAGGGAGACGAAAGGTTTTCACAAGCCAAGGAGTGACAGGTTGGGAGACTAGGCTGCTTCCTCTGGAAGGGTTCTGGTAGAGCTGCCATAATGGTGGGGCTTCATAGCCCCCTAATGCAGGTGGCCATGGGAATGGAACTGGGGGAAAAGCATCTTCAGCAGAACAATGCAAAAGGCCCTTTTTCATTTTCATATGATCTCCCAAGGGTGAGAAGTAGGGATGTGCCTGCTCCATGTGTCCGCTTTGGAAAGCAAAGTCTCTATTCCATCCAAACAGCAAGCAGAAAGTCTCTCTGAGGTGCAAACAACACTCCGTATAGCATTTCTTAACTCCCCCCACCCCGCCACAAGGCTGAGGGAGTCCATGGCACCTTTTCACACAGCCTGACTCTGGCTGAAGGAAAAAGGGTTCCGATAGCATTGCAAGGCAAGCCGCTGTGGCAGTCACCAGTCTAGCCCATTCTTCTGACCTGTGAACGTCACACTGTGTGCACTGTAGAACTGGGAGTACCAGCGCCGGTGCCTTTGGATGGCAGAGTCCTCCTTCACCAGCAGTGGCTTTGAGAGGTACTGCTTGTTATTCCAGATCATGATGTCCCTCTCAAACTGGGGAGGGGAAGACAAGATTAAAAGCTTCTATGTATCAGAAAGGCCCAGCAACCAAGATGCCTAAGGCTGAGTGTGCTCAATACAAATTAAACAAATCAACACGCATTTGTTTTTCCAGAGCCAGTTTGGTGTAGTGGTTAGGAGCGCGGACTCTAATCTGGGAGAACCAGGTCTGATTCCCCACCCCTCCACATGCAGCTGCTGGTGTGACCTTGGGCCAGTCATGGCTCTCTCAGAGCTGTTCTTTCACGAGCAGTTCTCAAAAGAGCTCTCTCAGCCCCACCCACCTCACAGGGTGTCTGTTGTGGGGAGGGGAAGGGAAAGGAGATTGTGAGCCACTCTGGGACTCCTTCGGGTAGTGAACGGTGGGGTATAAATCCAATCTCTTCTTCTTCTCCTTTGTCATTTAGTTAGATTAATAAGAGCAAGGGCAGAAGTCCTAGCCTAGCCTCTTGAAATCTAAGAGGATGTTTCTGGCCCTTACTGTTCCTAAGCTGAGGAGCTTCCACCCCACCAAGTTTATGTATTTATTATCTATTTGTTAAATTTGAATTATTATTTTTTTAGACTGCCCTCCCCCGGAAGAACCGGGCTCAGGGTGGTGTACAAGCTGATATCACATATACATTGTGAAAAACGGATTAAAACCAATAAAACACAGCAATACCAAAAAAATGGTGTTAAAATTTCCTGATGGCATCACTGGCTCACAGGGAAGCAGGGGGTGGGAGTGCCAGAAAGGATGAAGCCGTCGCTGTCCTCAACCAAACGTCTTGCAGAACATCTCTGCCTTACAGGCCCTGCAGAACTGGACCGGGTCCCGCAGGGCATGGATGTTATTCGGCAGAGAGTTCTGCCAGGGTGGAGAATGCCCTGGCTCTTGTTGTGGACAGCCGGATATCACTTGGGCCAGGGACCACCAGCAGACGTTGACCTACTGAGCGCAGTGCTCTCCTGGGGGTATACCAGGAGAGGCAGTCTCAAAGTTACATGGGTCCCAGACAGTTAAAGGCCTTAAAGGTCAGAACCTTGAACTTGATCCGGTACTCCACTGGAAGCCAGTGCAGCTTGGGCAGCACAGGGTGGATGTGTGCTGTATGCAGAGTCCCAGTAAGGACCCATGTGGCCACATTCAGTACCAGTTAGAGTTTGGGGGTCAACCTCAAGGGTAGACCCACGTAGAGCAAGTTACAGTAATCCAGTCTGGAAGTGACCATTGCATAGATTACTGTGGCTAGATCGGGGCAAGACAGGTAGGGAGCTAGTCGCCTGACCTGGTGCAGTTGGAAGAATGCCAGTCTGGCGACATTTGTGATCTGGGCCTCCACTGTTAAAGAGGCATCCAGGATCAGACCCAGGCTCTTCTTGATGGTGGGTACCAGTGTTCCCTCTAAGCTGAGTTAGTGTGAGCTAGCTCACAATTTTTTAGCCTCCGGCTCACACATTTTTTTCCTAGCTCAGGAAGGATGGCTCCAGAGCAAACTAATTGATGCCGCAGCCAAATTGCTCGCTCACAACTTTAATGCCAGTAGCTCACAAAGTAGAATTTTTGCTCACAAGACTCCAAGGCTTAGAGGGAACATTGGTGGGTACTTGTTTTAAGGACACACAGTCAAGAGCTGAGAGTTGGCACCCCAAAGTAGAACCTCCCTGCCCCAGCCACAAAACCTCTGTCTGAGAAAGATTCAGTCTCAGCCGGCTCTGTTTCAACCATCCCACCACAGCCTCCAGCCCCTCAGCCAGTATCGGTGAGGCAGTGGATCAGAAGACCATGATCAACCACGTCGAATGCTGCTGTAAGGTCTAACAATATCAGCAGCACTGATCCACCTCGATCCAACTGTCTGTGGAGCTTGTCTGTGAGGGTGACCAAAGCCATTTCTGTCCCATGGATGGGGCAGAAGCCAGACCGGGACAGGTCCAGGGCTGATGTGTCTTCCAGAAAACTCTGGAGCTGCTCTGCAACCGCTCTCTCAATTACCTTACCCAGAAACGAAATGTTCGAGACTGGGCGATAATTGGATGGATCTGAAGGATCCAAAGTTGGTTTTTTAGGAGCAGTACAACCTCAGCCTCTTTCAGTCCCCCCGGGTAGACCCTGAAACCCAGGGACAGATTGATAATGTCTACCAGGGGACCCTGGATTCCTTCACCGCCAGCTTTCAGTAGCCACGGGGGACACAGATCTAAGAGGCATGTGGTCGGCCTAACAGCGCCCAGAATCCTGCCAACACTGGCCTTGGCACTGTCCCATGCAACAAAGACAGACTGGCAAGAGGCACACTGGGGAAGAGAAGCTCACATTCCTGCAGTGCAAGATGCTGCTCGCTGCCCTCACTAGAGTGCAAGGGTGGTTCCAGCTAGCCATTCCTCAGACATCTCCACTCCTCTCGCCCCAGATTCCCAGGTCTCCTTTCAAACAATGGAACAACCTGTGTGGGCACACAGACACCTGCTCACCTGGACACTTTCTGCCCACAGCATGAACTTGGGGATAAAGCCAGGTATGCTTCTCTGGTAGTACATCCGATGGATCACATGCTGCAGAAGTGGTTCCACAGGTGTTACGCTGTGAATCATGATCCCATCGCCCAGGAAAGGATGGTTAAAGAACAGGAAAACCAAGCCAGCCCCAAACTGGGGGGGGGGGGGGGGGGGAGAGAGGGAGAGAGTCACATTAAGTTGGCCGGTAGGGATGATCTACTGATTCAACACAATGCAAAACTGACTGATGAAATTCACTGTCACAAGTTACAGTGAAATCAATTAACTGAAGTAGCTTCTTAAAATCCTGTTTTCTGGATTTTAGGCTGGTTTCACACAGGGAAATTTCCCGCACATGGACAGCGGGAAGCCCTCGCATTAAAGGAGAACATCCACACAACATCATGCCCACTCCAAGCGTGATTCATGCCATTCCTTGGACTTTCCCTTTTAGGGCTGAGGAATTGTTCTGTGATTCAGAGTGGAATCTGCAGAGTGGCTGCAAGAGAGCATCTCTGTGAAGGACAGAGCTTCAAGACGATGCCCAGCTGTAGCATTTGATGGTTCTGTGAATGGGAGAGGTGATCCTAAATGGGAAGCAACAGAAGAACTCCTTCCTGTGTTCACCCACCAACTTCAGACATGGCATGTAGAAGGTTCTTTCATTTCCAGTCTTGGGCCAAGCTGTGGATACGTTCTAATCAAACACTGTGTTGATCCTGCAGCTTGTTTTGCATACATTTAATCCTAGTGGCAGGATTCACCTCGTTTTGCATAATTTATTCTGCTTCCGCCAAGTCTGAAGGACGAAAGAGGGCACTGAAGTTCCATCTCCACATCCAGCTACTGGAAATCCTTATTGTGCAGCTCTCCCACCTTCCAAAATTTCAAACCACATACTTTCAAGCATCTCAGCAGCCATAAGGATAAGACAGATGTAGGAGTAACATACACAGCAGACACATCATCAGGACATGGAATTCTGTGCATACTACCAGTTTCTGCCTTTGCACATAAAATAAGAATACATTCAGCTATCTGTATAGGCACTTCTGGTTTCAGCTAGTGACCATTGCTGAGAAGTTTTCTGGTTAAAGGGAGCTGGGCTAATTATCTTTCCTAGCCTCTTTTCTGGACAGCCTAAAGAAACAGCTACCAGTTGCATCATTTTCCCACTGAGCACAGCAGAGGACCTCAGTCATGGCAGTAGAATGCCATACCTGCTTGGCTAAAACAGTCACATCCATGATGGGCAAGTGCTTGCCAAAAATGGTTATGTAGTGTTTCACAGTCATGCAGGAACAGTGTGTGTCTGGCTCTGGATCCGGCTGCCAGTCTGCCTAGAAGAAAAACAGTTTACAAATGAGGACTTCAAACTCTGGCGAGAAACTAAGACAAAGAGCACAGGGGTGGGGGTGTGAGGAAACAGTACAGACGCAGGTCTGAGCACAGGACATTTTTTATTTTTAAAATATTTGTAGCACACCTTTCAAAGAAAATGCCCTCCAAGGCACAGAGTGTTATAAGGATTAAAGTCAGCCTAAAATGGCCACACACACTACCAGATTAACAGCATGCCAGACAAGAAGCCATTGCCAGAAAAAAACAAGGCCATGCAGACAAGGTCACCCAGCTCCCAACCCCTCAGCAGCTTTCACCTGCAAAGGAACCACGCTGAAGTCAGGTATGTTCTGTATGGTGCCAACTGCACTGCAAGCTGAAACCAGCTTCACAGCCATTCTCTTTGGAATTAATCTAGGGGGAGAGGTCTGGGATTCTATCAAGACTGTGGAAATCTCTCTTTTCTGTGAATCCCAGTGGCTTAAGCTCCTAGTCCTCATAATCAATTGAAACCAAGTCTCACTCTTCCTAGAAAACAGTTGGAAGTGGCTACGCTGGTCCAAAGCAAAACCAAGAAACAAAAGTTTTCATGCATTTGTGTGTCATTTTGATATATCCTAATAAAAGGTATTACTCTTGGCTTTTGGCTTTGGACAGTCAACCCTTGTTTTCCTGTTCCCCTCCCCCCCCCTTTGTTATTTCTTCCAGTATCAAAACTTAGACTGGAAGCTTTCTGGGTCAGGGACCTGTGTTTTCTCCTTATGAGTCTGAAGGCAGTGCAACACTGCTTGGGGGGGGGGGGGGATCATGGACACATTGCCCAAGCCACCCAGCTAACCATACCAGATGGTCTAGAAGACCATATAAATGCAGAAGACCACTAACCAAGCTGCAGTAATACAGGTCAGTTCAGTCAACTAATGGTGGTCAGTATCCCATTGACATGGTTAGGGTGGTGAGATGAGGAGCTTAAGAACATCAGAGCCCTACTGGATCAAGCCAGCGGTCCACCTAGCCTAGCATTTTGTCTCACACAGTGGCCAGCCAGTTGATCTGGAGGGCCAACAGCAGGGCACAGAGAAGCAGTTTGGTGTAGTGGTTAAGTGCGCGGACTCTAATCTGGGAGAAATGGGTTTGATTCCCCACTCCTCCACATGCAGCTGCTGGTGTGACCTTGGGTCAGTCATAAGTTCTTTCAGGGCTGTTCTCTCAAGGGCAATTCCCGGAAGAGCTCTCTCAGCCCCACCTACCACACTGGGTGTCTCTTGTCGGGAGGGGAAGGGAAGGGGATTCCAAGTCGCTCTGAGACTCCTTCAAGTAGTGAAGGGTGGTGTATAAATCCAATATCTTCTTCTTCTTCTTTCCTTGATGTTGCCTTGTAGCACTAGTATTTCCCTTTAGTCACCACGGCTAGTAGCCATGAATCTGTCTTATGGTTTTTAAAGCTGTCTATGCCTATGACCATCACAGTGTTTATACTGTCACCCTTTGGCCTGAGTTTTCCCAGTCTTCTTTCCCGGTGAAACTGCTCTGAAAGCCCAGTGCCTCCCCCAGGAAGAGACCCCAATTACCTTCCAATTATGCTTGATGAACTTCCAGAATTTCGATTTTGTGTGTCGCAGGTCTACCCCATTCATAATGCAGGGCCCATGGAGAAAAGACAGGTGAGCGATGTCTGCAGCATTCTCAGGAATTTCCTGGCACAACAGGAAAGGGAATTTATCATCAGCAGAATGTCAAAAACAGCTAACTTATTTTGGAACAGACCATTGCTCCATCTAGCTTTGTACTACTAAGACTAGCAACAGATCTCCAAGATCTCAGGCACAGTTTGGTGTCGTGGTTAAGTGCACGGACTCTAATCTGGGAGAACTGGGTTTGATTCCCCACTCCTCCACTTGCACCTGGCTGGATGACCTTGGGCAAGCCGTAGCTCTGATAAGAGCTGTTCTTGAAAAAGAGCAGTTTGTGTCAGAGCTCTCTCAGCCCCACCCACCTCACAGGGTGGAGTTTGTAAGGAGTTTGTAAGCCGCTCTGAGACACCTTTGGGTAGTGAAGGGTGGGGTATAAATCCAATCTCTTCTCTTCTTTAATTACTGCAGAAATCAAGGAATGAACCTGGGGCCATCTGCATGCAACTATACAGACAGGATACAAGAGACCAAGGGCAAAGATCAAGGAGGCAAGTCGATCGTCTCATGCGTATCCTACCACCATCCTACCCAAACTGTGCTCTGTAAGACAAACCTGCCCCAGCAAAGGCTCAAGGAGGGAATGTATTCATTCAGTGCATCATACAACTCCCAGCCAACTACTACTATCTACAGCTACCTTGAACTCTGCACCCTATCTCACAATCCTTGGCCAAGAAACCAATCCCCACTACATCCAATCTAAAACACGTACAAACACATCTGCATAGATTCACCTCTTGCTGTCCTCTCCTCTTTTGTACCCCACCCCCAATTTTAGGGTAAGTATCTCGGGGAAGAGATCTTGCCAACTTTCCTGAGCGCAGATGGCGTAAGCCGCATAGAATACCTCAATGTGTGCATTGACAAAATGCTCAGTGATGCCACGAAAGACCCACGCTCCAGAAGCCACCTCCTCCTGCTCTGGGACTTGCCATGTTGGGCTGACACCGTCACAGTGGTACCAGACAAGGATCATGCCACCAGCCTCACATGATGGCCAAACCTTGACCGAGGCAAATTCAGGCACTGGAGAAATTGGAGGGGAGTGGGTGGAGGAAAGAGAATTAGGAGTGTCAAAACTGGGATGTTAGCTTCGCAACTTCCCCATGGCTAGCTGCAGACTGCAGTGGCAGCATCCACAGCCCTTCCGCCCCCCGGAAATGACAATTCCAGTGAAGCTGCTCTGAAAGCCCAGGGAACTGCATATCTCAGGGACCTTCTCTTCCCGTATGAGCCCCACAGAGCTTTGCACTCATCTGACCAACACCATCTGGTTGTCCCTGGCCCGAAGGACGTCTGGCTAGCCTCAATTAGGGCCAGGGCTTTTTTGGCCCTGAGCCATAGCCTGGTGGAACAAGCTCCATCTGAGATCAGGGTCCTGCGGGATATGTTGCAAGTCTGCAGGCCTGTAAAATGGAGCTGTTCCACCGGGCTTATAGTTGAGGCAGTGGGGTGTCCAAATTCCACCTTTTGGCCTCCCCTGCTGATAGCCCTGATCTAGTGATGAGTGGCTTGACATCCCACAACACCGCCCAGAAGGTTTCCATTTGAGCGCTGTCATTGAGCTAATTTTACATGTGACCTTGTAAGCTGCTCTGAGCCCGCTTAGCAGGGAGGGTGGGATAGAAGTCAAATAAATAAATAAATACAAGAAAGCTCTAAAGCTTCGTTGATTAAGCATGTTTCCTACCACTTTAATAAACGGTCCCAGCTCTCGTCTTATGGAGGGAGGGCAACAATAAGGATGCGCAGGAAGAGCTCAGATCCTGATGAGGCCTGAGAGACAAAAGAAGATACAACTCACCTTTCTTAGCATAGGGGATTCTGGTACACTTGCCATCTTTGCCACTGAATTGCCAGCCATGGAAGGGGCACTCAATGCAGCTGCCCACCACACGACCACCAACAGACAGGTTGGCACCAAGATGTGGGCAGTAGGCATCTAGCACATAAGATTGCCCACTGAGATCTCGGAACACTGCAAACTGTTCCCCTGCAAGACAGAGGACAGGACATTTAAAAAAAAAAATGTGTCAAAATAACCAGAAGATGAAAGGCACTGTCAGCAGCCTCCACAAATTGATCAAGCCTAGACTGTTCTGACTGAGCAGTGAGTTGTTAATCTAGATTCAGGATGAAAGAAGCATATGTGACTCTGGCCTTATACCAAAGTCACACCCTTGTTTCTTCAAACTCCACCCCATCTCTTCTGACTGGCTTAACCTCTAAGGCAGGGGATGTCAAACATAAGGCCCGGGGGCCAGAAGTGGCCCATCCATGGTTCTTATGCGGCCTGCAAGCAACTAGTGCAAGAGAGGGAACAGGAGACTGCTTCACGTATAATTTACCCACAACTGATAGAAGACTGATAGGGTGAAAATTTTCGGGTAAATTAGGATTGCTCTTCTTGTAGATTGGAATTATGATTGAGTTTAACCATTTATCTGGAAGAATACCATAGTGATCAATTGATGTAAATAGCTTAGCGAATAGAGGGGTCCACCAATCAGAAAAGCTCTTGGAGAGTTCGATGGGGAGTTCATCTGGGCCAGGGGCCCTACCTGACTTCAAGTTAGTTATTAATTCTGTGATTTCATTGGTATCTACTGGAGGCCATCTGGGAATACTAGAGGGAATAATCTCATCAGGGCCAGACAGGGAAACAGTATGGGAACTGAAGAGCGTAGGAAAATGCTCAACCCATATTTGGGGAGAAATGCACGATTCTGGTATGGGATTGTTATTTAACACCTCGGAGATTGCCCACCAAAAAGATTTACCATCCCGAGATTTAATAGATAGAAAAAGTTGGTTCTATCTATGCTGAAAATTATCATTCTTTTTCTTGATTATGAGGTCTTGAATTTTTTTTTTAGAAATAAGGTAGTTTTCCAGAGTATCAGGGGTTTCAGCCAAGCAAAATTCCCTAAATAGGGTTCTAAGATTTCTTTTAGATTCTAAACATTCTTTATCGAACCATGTTCGAGTCTTAGGAGGGGGTGCTTGAACAGGTTTGGCCAATAGGGAGCAGTGCTTGACAACTTAGGAAAAAGCAGATAGTACTTCTGAATGTGAGGTAGAGCTGATAGTAATGTTCTCAGCTCAGATATCTTCTCAGATTGGAGGAGAGAAAGAAAGTCTCCTTTCATGGTTTCAGACCATCTGATTCTTTTTAAAACTAAATCTGTATGTTGTTCTGGGAAAGAATTTGAGGAATGGGAAACCACAGTTGGACAAAGTAATGAAAGTAACATCGGAAGGTGGTCACTTTCGGTACGAAAAACGATGTTCATAGATTTAATAGCAGGCAAAAAACTGAAGGGACAAATACCATAGTCAACTACACTTCTCCCCTGTGGGGAGATAAAAGTGAAATTCGAAGATGCTGGAAACTGGGACAGGTCATTTAATGTTATTAGATTATGTTCTATACAGAGTTCTATCAATTTTCCAGCCATATTATAGCATAGATCTTTTGATTGACGGGGAAGACCTAGTTGAGGTGGCAATGGTTCTTCTCCATCGAAGCTCATAAAGGAAGACCAACTCTGAGTATCAGACCCAATTCAAGCATTTAAATCGCCAAGGAGAATAATTTGGGTCATCGAGTACTTTTGAAAGATTCCCGAGATGAAATTTACTAGCTTTGTCCAATTCTCTTCTAATGCATTATCACTATTAGAAGGGGGGAGGTAAATATTGATCACAATGAGACAAGGAATTGAAAAAGAAAGTAGCACTGCTTGGGCAATTGGCTCAGTTTGGTGTAGTGGTTAAGTGCACGGACTCTAATCCCCACCCCTCCACTTGCACCTGCTGATGTGACCTTGGGTCAGTCACAAGCTCTGGCACAGCTGTTCTTGAAAAAGAGCAGCTTGTGTCAGAGCTCTCTCAGCCCCACCCACCTCACAGGGTGCCTGTTGTGGGGAGGGGAAGGGAAAGGAGTTTGTAAGCCGCTCTGAGACTCCTTCGGGTAGTGAAGGGCGGGGTATAAATCCAATCTCTTCTCTTCTCTCTTCTTCTCACAACTTCCAATTTGCTCTATCCTAGAAAAAGAATTATGCTTTATCAGTACAGTCAGGCCAGCTTTACAGCGACCTTTAGGACAGTATCTGTAGGCTGGCAGGGAGAAGGAACTAAAGCCATTGATACTAAGGTCTCCTATTAATCATGGTTCCTGTAAACATATACAGTCAAAATTCCTGATGAAATTAATAAAATCGGTGTCCTATTTTGTTCCAGCCGGATATATTCCATGATATTAAATGGACAAGTCTGGTTTGGTTTCTTGAGGATAGTCAGTCAGTTACTTCTATCAGATCAAGTCTCTTATGGGTGTCATTGAAAATACATCCGTTTGTCCATGGAGGGTGAGATATAGTAGATGCAATAGTAGATGATGGTTCCATATATTCCGAAGTTGGATTTATTGAATCAACTTGAGTGGAGGGCGACGCAGGAAGATGGTCCACACTACCAGAACAGAGATTAGAAGAAGTCATTTGGGCAGGCAAGTCAGCCCCCAGTGATGATCTTTCCCCCTGAAGTGAGTTAGAAGTGGATAGAGATGTAGGCATTTTATGTGTTTGGAGACACTGCAGGGTACCTTCCAATCTGTCAATAACTTTCTATTGTTCCAAAGTGGGTAGATTTTCAAATAAGAGGAAAAAGGAGTCTTCAGGTGGATTACCCATACTGTCATTAATAGGTTCCGGTTCTGAAGTTATATCCTGTGGACAGTCTGGAAGTGCTGGGATATTTTCCTGTTGTCTGAGGGCATTAGATTTAGTTATTGCATCCCTTGGGCAGAGAGCAGGTATCACTGTGTTTACAAAATAGCAGAGTGGGAAGACTCCTTTTTTCCACAATTCTGATTTGTGCTTCAGTGCAACCGCAGGGATTCTCGAGGTTTTAAAGGTAAGGAGAACTTTCGTCGTTTGAATGCCAGAGTCAGGATTTTCAATATTAGTTAGATCATTTTTATGAGAGTCCATGCAGAGAAGTGCACTCAAGTGGGATTTCACTTGGCGGCTATTTCCCCAGCTTGGAACTCTGCCTCTGTAACAGCATATTGATAAACAGATTTTATTTGGTTGGAAAACTAGACACTGGGAATTGTCACCTGGTCTCTCTTTGAGATTGTTATTCAGACGAGGATTCTTCTCATTCATATAGGGTACCTCTCGAGGAGGATTTCTATTTGGATTAATTATGTTGGAGACAGAGAGAGTAGAAGTTGTGTTATTCAATGTAGAGATTAGTTTTTAACTTCAGAAGAAAGATTTGTTAGCTCAGCTTCCATTGCTCTAATCTTACTAAATAGACAATCCACAGTTTTAGCTATCAGCATGTAACCAGAGAGATTAGGTTCTTCATTAACCTCATGGAATATTTCTGTCTCCTTGTGTCCGATCCCCACAGCTGTCAATCAAATACACGTTTGTAGCAAAGTATTATTTTATTGAAGCCATGATGAAGCAGGAACAAGTTCACTGTTTGGAATAACTACAACGGTCGGGGCAAAGAATAATAAAGCAGATTCATACTGTCAATAACCAATGGACATGGTTCCCGCTCACGCGGGTGGACTCTCATACTCGCGCCCATAGCCTGAGAATCAACGGTTCCTAAAAGATAAACAATTAAGCTCTTCTCACACTCTAATTCATTATAGACTAAGCGAAGCCGACTCTTCCCCGCACCTGTGACCTTGCTGATTACCATAGTTCAAAGCAGTACTAGCGTTCATAGAAAGGAATGCATGAGACAAGCAAACGTGCAATTCATTATGCCAGCAAGCATGCGCAGTTGGGTATCACTAAGGAACATGAGGGGGGGGGGAAACCCTAAGCAGGGAAGGTTGTACACCACACAGAGTTCTTTGGCAGCTTGCTGACACCTTGCCAGTCTGAGTTGTAACATCTATGCTACAAGGTAATTCATGGGATTTATTAATAACAACCTCCCTTTCACTGTCAAAGGCAGTTTGTAGGGGAGAGAACTGATTAGTTGTTTCGACAGCAAAGATATATCGCTCCTCAAGGTTATTTTTGGTGCAAAGAAATCCCCAATCTTTGACTGTTTGCAGACTGGGGACTCAGGTAACTCTTTTGAGTCTCTTAAGCGTTTACCAGATGCCATTAAGGAAAGGGTAATATGGGTGGTAGTTTCTCCACCCACCAATGTAGCAATACAACTTCTAAGGAAGAAATTCTTTGTCTGTTATCAGAAAAGGAAAAAATATCTGGTTGATTCGGTAGCTTAAACGGTTAATTCAGTCTCAAGTCTGTGTAGTAGTAATATCAGCAGTCCTACAACAACAACAGAAACTTGGCAAATTGCCCAGCTGCCCAGTAATTCCAAATACGAGATATATCCAGATACAAACACAGGCACTCATACAAGTTTCTATGCAGAAAGGACTTAATTAAAACCTTTACAAAGCGGAAGGCATTGGAGCTCCAAATCAAGCCAGCCAGCCAGCCACCGCCCATGGGGGGGCGTCTTAAGCAGAAAGTCTCAACAGCTATGATCTCCAATTCTTTAAATGTAAATGTCTGGGATTGAACCCTGCACCTTCTGCAAGCAAACCTGGTGCTCTGCCATTAAGTGGCAGCCCATTCCCGTTATTACATGAAGAACAATTCATGGATTCACTAGTATGAGAGGTGAGGTGGCTACTAGAGGTTACTGCTTTAAACAAAGATGATTGATGGACAATGTACCATGGTAACTCAATGGAGCCTCGGTGTTCAGAAGTAGGACGAGTATCAGATGTTGGGGACAAATGGGGATGTCTCCCCAGCAAAGCCCCAGAGACTTCTGGCTGGCAGTGGATAGAAACAGACTACTGCACTAAATGTATCTTTGTTCCAATCCAACCAGGTAGTGCTTAAGTGCCCAGGGTTCTGCAGCAGGCTAGAAATTGGGGGCGGAGTTAGAAGTGCCAGGCAACTGCATCATGACGTTGCTATTCCTTCTCAACAGACATTTAACCAACTAGTAGCCACTAGGTGGCACTCAAGTTATAGCCAGAGGCATTTGGAGAGTGCAATATGACTGCAGAACTTGTGGAGAGCCAGCTCAAAAAGAGTCTTTTTTAATGTACAACATTTAATTTAAAAATGTTGACACGACAATATATAAAATAGCTGTTATAAATGCACATAGTGTACTCAACAGGAGGTCTGCAGCTTGAATAGCTCCTTCAGAGAGGTTCCCGTCACCTCCACTGGGCCATTTTAGCCTGCTAGAGCTCTCAGTCAAGCAAGATACCTGTTCTGTCAAAGAGCAACCACAAAGCATAACCCTAAAACATTGCATTTAGTGGCCTCTCTTCCAATGTTCCATCAAAATCTGTTCTGCATCTTTCCTCCCTCTTATCTCTTACGGATTCAGGGGGTTGGTGCAGGGATTCCAAATTGGAATTTAGAATGCGCACCAACGTTAACTCGGCCTTCAATGCTCAATAAAGTAAGGTTCCTTGAACACTGTGTGTAACTTCTCCACAGCATTCACTGGAATCCTGGGTTTATCCACTTAAGGAGACAGGGCTCAGTCTATCCTGCCTCCCTCCACACACCACAATACATTTGGTGACCTTCAATGTGCCATAAGACCCTTTGATACGATGGCTGCAACAAACTGAGATGGTTACACGTTGTCAATTTGTATTTAAGGGGAAAAGTAGTGTCATGTGACTTGACTTGGCCAGCTCAGGCCTGACCCAGTGCTGAAACATCAAGCCATCCTGTCAAAACGTGTTGTGAGATGTTGGAAGTCTGAGTGGATATCCAGCATCTATTGCCTGTTATAAGCAAATCTTATGTACTAGGGCTGGAACATTCCGGGACTGTCTAACAGAAACTGGCTGAGCCTGAAGATCCAGAACAATAGCTCACCAGGACTCTGGAGGTGACCAATGAGGAAGTAAGTAAAGGTAAAGGTTCCTTTGCTCGAAAGCCAGTCTAATCCGACTCTAGGGTTGCGGTGCTCATCTCCGTTTCAAAGCCGAAGAGCCAGCGCTGTCCAAAGACGTTTCCGTGGTCATGTGGCCGGCATGACTAAACACCAAGGCGCACAGAACGCTGTTACCTTCCCACCAAAGTGGTACCTATTTATCTACTTGCAATTTCTTGCTTTTGAACTGCTAGGTTGGCAGGAATTAATGAGGAAGTAATGTTATGCATATCGCCTATCCTTGGGAGTGGGGTGTGTTTGGGTGTGGGTTTTGCATGCTATTTAAACAGGGTTCTTGCCCCAGGGTTTTAGTCTTGTTCCTGAAATCACTTAATAAAGTAGGGTTGTTTCACTGCAATGCGTCTTGAACCAGTGTTTAATAGCAAAGTTTGATTTACACTGAGAGAGACTTGGAGGCAGATTAGCCAGGATAGACCCAAGCTAGAGTTGAAGCAGCTACTGGGTGAGAAAAAGATCTTAAGAAACTTGTCAGAAGCATTCCAAGAGCATCTACTAACTTGCTGGCAAGTTTGCAATGTAACCCAAAGACAGAAACACATTTTTGCTTCTAAATATTTGCCTCATCTCATATGACCAAAGGGAAGTCCTCTGAATAACAAACCAGAGTTAGCTGTACCACTTGTATGTTTTGTGGAACTCTCCTAAAGAGTGAGGCCATGTGTCGGTAGGAAAGGCAGATCAAAGATCAAGGCTACAAAAGCATTCATTCCCTCTTCTCCACAGCAGAAACAGGAAGAAGCTGTAAACTTTTCAGCATCTCAGGCTGCTGCAGCCACTCCTGTGGTTGATTTCAAGGATAGAAAATGTTGGAGACAGACCCAAAGTCAGAATTTTTTTATTGGGGGGCCAATTTATTTATACTTAATTAGTTATTTACCAATTTTCTATGTGAGACTTGAGGTGGATTACATGGTACAGAACACTGTAATCAAATAGCATGAGAGGTCTAATAAGCAATGCAATAGGACTACGATTACAAAAATTATAAAAGTGCAAAAAAGTATCAGACATGCTATGTCAAGCAATGCAGGAAACGGAATTACAACAAAATAAAACAATTGTGTAAGAGCATGACAGAATATGCAACAGATCAATTATACATAGTGCACACTGTGGCATAGACTACAGTCCTGTTCTGTATTAGCTTTATAAAAATGACCTCCCAAACAACTGTTTTACATTGCTTGCAGAACTGAAGAAGTGTGGGAGCCTTGCTTTCAGTTACTGAAACCTGCAACTGTAAATACAGCCTTCTTTTCTCTGTAAATCACTAGCTCAAGGCTTCTAATAATGCCACCCAACAAATAGGTAAGATCAGCAACTGCCCATGCACATGTATATTCTTTTTTTGCTCCCATTTTATGGAATGGCTTTTCTGAGGAAGTCAGGAAAGTTCCCATGCATCTGTCACTCTGCAAACTATGTAAAACAGACTATTTTAGGAAGGCATTTTTATAAAGATAATACAGCTATAGGATAACTGTGCTGTCCCAAACAGCATTTAACTTTAGCTAAGTAGAACTGCCATATATCTTTAAGAGAAGTGGCCTCTGGGAATTGAAGTCTTTAGTTAGACATCCGATAGCATTCCTGTAACTGGCTGAGCACAGTCATTTCCGGCTCCCAGAGACGCGGGGAATTCGAGCTTTACAGTCTCCTTCCGTCCCTTTGTCTACACTTGAAATGCAAAGAAGGCGGAGCACACTATCTTTTTTCACCATGAGCCAGAGAAAATAAGTAGATCACCAAAGATGTAAGTAAGAACCCTCCTGAATGCATGTGAAAACTGAATAAAATGATTTAATTCTTCATGAATCTGGCTTCTGCGTTGAATCACGTCCAGAAGGCGCTCCTTAACAAAGCGCCAAGACGGAACAGTGAAAAAAGTGATGAGATGTTCCCCTCCCAGTCTAAAAGAAAGGCTGCTCTCTCCTATAGACGCTTGACTTTGCAGCTAACGTCGTTGCCTGCCAGAAAGGATTTTTTTGTGTGTGTGCTTCCCAGTACATAAGACACAGCTCAGCTCAAAAACAAACCATACGCCTCCCGAAGGGATTTCATATGTAAATCGCCTGCCTTGAGGCTCTGGCTAGCTCCATTGTTTTGCAAACTCTCCCTGCTGGTGCTCCCTGCACCCCCGTCTTGGTCACGCTCCCTGGTTGAAACTTCAAGAGGAGACTCATCGACAATTGCAAAGCTAATAATGCAGCATTAATCCCCAGCAAAGAGGGGGTTCACTAAATCAGCTTTCAATTTAGCAGGAGTCCACTCAGTTTTCTGACGGGCAGTACTAAGAGAGGGTTTTTGCTGGGTTCCCCAGGCTAGCAAACAAAAGGTCCTCAAGCCAGCAGCCTACTAGTTGAACTAGCATAGTGAAGGTGCGCAGCCACCCCCTAGTGGCAAAATTGGATATTGCAAGCAAGCAGTTATTATTTCCTGAGCAGCCAAAGTACAGCGACGTTGCGATAGCACCATCAGTGGGTGGGATCCAGTATTGCAACCGAACACATTTTAAGAAATTCAACTTAAAACAAGTTATGGCAGATACTGACATGGCTGATTCCAAAACTGTCTTAAATGGCAGCACAGAAGACGGGAATGCATGCACATCAGGTCGCCGAGTAAAGAATCTAACCCCTGACATGCGGGAATATTTGCTTATCCAGAAGACCGATTTGCACAGGAAGTTAGACAAGCTTTGGACCAAGACGCGGAAAGATATAGACGCTGCACCCAATACAACCAGTCTAACACATATGTGCGCACTGCGAACAGCTCTTTCAGCACACTTCATAGGGTGGAAAGATTACTTAAGACGTATTGTGGACATTCTGGATCGGCTGAACACCGCCGAAGCCCTGGCAGAAAAGGAGTGCATTCTGCCGGACGCCCTGGAAAAGGAAGAGATCTGCAACACCACTCTGGCAGACCTAAGGGCACGCGTTGAGGAAGAGGAAGAGAGGCGCCTTCTCTTGGTCGAGAATGAACATAGAGGCAAGGATGCTTCCACCCAAGAACACGAACCTGTGACTTCCCAACAGTCCTGTGGGTCTGAAACCTCTCACAAAGCCCCATGGTCGGTGAGCTCAGTCAAATTTCGCCATTCTGACTCCTCTCACAAATCCCTGCGGCTGGGAAGTTCTGTCAAGTCCCTTCGTTCTGACGTTACCCAACAGTCCTGCAGGTCCGAGGCCTCTCATGGGTCCCTAAGCACTGTGACGTCTGCCAAATCTGGCCATTCAAGGATCTCTCACAAGTCCCAGGATACTGTGGTCTCCAATAGGTCCTCCCTCAAGTCTCGGCACACCGAAGTTTCATGCAAAACTTTATCTACCAGGCATGAGATTGAGGCCGCAATGTTAGCTGAAGCAAAGATCGATGCCATGTTGGCAGCGAAGGCAGCAGACCTTGCAAAAAGGGAAGAGGTTCTGAGGAGAGAAGTTCGCAAGCTGCAGGCAGAGAAGGAAGATAGGGAGTTGCAGATAAAATCGCTTCGCAAGGCATTTAAGGCCGAAGGACTGGCTGCACGGGCCAAGCTTCTACAAGATAGATACTGGGATCCGGAGCCGGACTTCAACCCAGCCGATCTCGGGGTAGGGAACCCGTCTCAACGAATAGTGGACTATGTTCAGGAACAGAACAGGTATGTTCGTCCGCTTGATGGCGTAGAGACTAAAGTACTCAACCCCACAGCACCAGAGTTCATGAGACCACAGACAACCCCTGTGTTTCCTCCGGT
>NW_015173687.1:8423-26530 GCF_001447785.1 Gekko japonicus | reverse complement strand
CGACCAAGACTTTCACCAGACCAATCACAGAGGTGGTCCTGCTCTGTACCAAAGAAGAACTCGAGGATTGAAGACTCAAGTTTGCATGTCTTATTTCTGTATAGAACATAGTTAGCAGTGTAGCATGCCAAATATGCATAGTTATAGTTGTAAAGCTTGTTAGTAATGTCCGACCAAGACTTTCACCAGACCAATCACAGAGGTGGTCCTGCTCTGTACCAAAGAAGAACTCGAGGATTGAAGACTCAAGTTTGCATGTCTTATTTCTGTATAGAACATAGTTAGCAGTGTAGCATGCCAAATATGCATAGTTATAGTTGTAAAGCTTGTTAGTAATGCATGTGGGTAGTGGAACCCGTAGGATTCCAGGGCGGGCAGTGTGCTGTCCCAAACAGCATTTAACTTTAGCTAAGTAGAACTGCCATATATCTTTAAGAGAAGTGGCCTCTGGGAATTGAAGTCTTTAGTTAGACATCCGATAGCATTCCTGTAACTGGCTGAGCACAGTCATTTCCGGCTCCCAGAGACGCGGGGAATTCGAGCTTTACAGTCTCCTTCCGTCCCTTTGTCTACACTTGAAATGCAAGGAAGGCGGAGCACACTATCTTTTTTCACCATGAGCCAGAGAAAATAAGTAGATCACCAAAGATGTAAGTAAGAACCCTCCTGAATGCATGTGAAAACTGAATAAAATGATTTAATTCTTCATGAATCTGGCTTCTGCGTTGAATCACGTCCAGAAGGCGCTCCTTAACAAAGCGCCAAGACGGAACAATAATGGAATGGTTCCGGAAGGAGCTTTTATAACAGGACTGTGGACTGTATCACAATATATAATGTATTATCTGCTGTATGTATTATTCTGCTCTTATTGCATTGCTTTCTACCTTTGTAACACTATTTTCTACCATTGTAATACCATTGATATTGCCTTTGTAATACCATCTGAAGAAGTGAGCAGTGACTCATGAAAGCTCATACCCTACCACAAATTTTGTTAGTCTTTAAGGAACTACTGGACTCTTACTCTTTCTACATTTTCTGTATTGCTTGACATATCATTTGTAATGATTTTTGCTCTGTTTCAAATTGCTGTAATCCTAGTCTTTTTCATAATGTTTTTTTATTTTTTATAACAAACATAAAAGACAAATTAGACATACATACAAAAGTACGGGGATTTGGGTTACATCATTGTTTTATCTATTAAATTATCTCATACATTGCCTAGTTATAATCTTATTTTTTTCCACCGTATATTTTTATATTAATCTCTTGAAATTATAGTTCACATTTTCTTTGATTATGTGTGTATGGTTTATTTATTGTATTCTTCCAACCATTTGTAAAATTCTTGGCCATGTGTTTTCAAAGCTTCCTTCACTTTTTCCTCTCAAAAATAAAGTTAATTTATCCATCTCTGCAGTTTCAAGTATTATATTTATAATTTCTTCTTCTGAAGATACCTAGTTTTTTCTCCAATATTTGGCATATACCGTAGTATTCTTGCAGTTGTCACTACATGTATAAGAAGATAGAAGTCTTGTTTTTTACAATTTTCTGGTCATATATCCAATAAAACAATACTATCTATACGGTATAGTATTTTTTAACATTTTTGTAACATCTCATGGATCCAAGACCAATATTTTTTAACTCTATCGCATGTCCACCACATATGAAAAAAGAACCAACATTTTTTGACATTTCCATCAATCATTTGGTAGATCAGAATAAAACATTGCTAGTTATCTGGAGTCATATACCATCTATAAAACATTTTTTATATATTTTCTTTATATGAAGTTGCTTTTGTAATCTTTACATTTGTTTTCCACACCTGTCACCAGGGGTCATTTCCTGCGGGAGCGCACAGGAGCGGAGCTCCGGCAGTAAAGAGCCCAGGGGGCGGGCACATGCAACAAGCCCCACTCCCCGCTCCCAGCAGCCCTCAGTCAGAGCAAGAAGCAGCCAGGTCCCCTCCTCTGGCCCCCCGGCCCAAAACTGTCCAGTGGCACCTTTAAGACCAAGTTCTATTCAGGTACAAGGTCTCCCTCCTCTGCAAGGACAGATCTGCATGTCCTCCCCAATAGCTAGCAATCCAAAACAGCCCAGTGGAGCCTGAGCGGTGAGTATTGCCTTCTGGCACACTTCCGGTGATGCCAGGGGATGTGGCATATGCAAATAAGTTATGCTAATGAGTTATGCTAATGAGATCCTGCACCTCTTTTTCTATGAAATGACCCCTGCCTGTGACCATTGGTCTAAATCAATATTATAACCCAAGTTTTGTGTCCATTTAATCGTAGAATCTTTAACTATTTCATCCTGTGTTTTATTTTCTAGCATTATTACATACTAGGAATAAGGCCCGTTGTGGAAATAGATAGATGATAGATAGATAGATGATAGATAGATGATAGATAGATATAGATAGATAGATGATAGATAGATAGATGATGGATGGATGGATGGATGGATGGATGGATGGAAGAAGGGTGAGGGGGGAGACATAGACAGACAGTCAGTAAGACAGACAGACAGGCAGAGCTGGAGGGAGGGGGGATGGGGGGAAAGAAGTCAAAGTGATGGGGACGAAGGGAGAAAGAGTGAGAGAGGGAAAGAATGAAGGAAGATAGCGAGAAAGGAAGAGAGAGTGAGGAAGGGGAGTAGTGGTGAAAACAGGCTGGCGGGGGTTGGCTCGGCGCTGCCGCCCCTCACCTGCTGGCCCCGAAAAGTGGCAAAGGTGGGGTGTGGGAGCGGCGAAAAGAGGCCGGACGCCGTAGAGAGGCCGGACGCCGCTCACCCCTCCTAGAGGCCTTGCAGTGGGGCACAGCGGCAGCCGTGGGTGAGCGGCCGAGGGAGGGACTGAGTAGGCCTCCCAACGTCCGGCCGCAGCAGCAAGTGAGCGGGGAAAGGTGGGGCAGGGGAGGCTGGAATTATCTGGCAGGCCGTGGTGGCCTCAGGCTCGGTTGGAGGCCTTCCCTCCACCCCCGGAAAAGTGCCTGTCCCGCCCGTCATTTGGCCGCACGCCGGCCAGGCGGCGATCTGCGATGGAGTGAGGAGGCAGCTCCATCGAGTTGTGATCCCCGGCCAGTGGAGCGTCTGTCCCATCCAGGAGCTCCAAGGAGAGTGAGGCCTCGTCCCTCCCCTCCCAGCCATCCGGCCAATGGCACGCCAGTAGCCCAGAGGGAGCCAGCCAAGCCAGCCAGCGTCTTCTGACTGGCAGTTCGTCCAACCACTGTTGGTGCGCACTGAATGTTGTGGGACCACTACTCAATTATATATAAGGAGAGATAGCTTCTTAATTAATTTCTCTTCAGTAGATAACAATATCTTATCAATTTCTTTATCTTTAGCATATCTTGATTCTATTTGTACTCTTTCCCACCAACTAAGATTGAAATCTTGTTTTATAAGTTTGTTGACTTTAATTCATTTTTGTTATCCAATAAGTCCTCATATCTTAACAATGCATTATTTTGAAATAAATTTGGGTTTGTAAATACTTCGAGTGGCAAAACCCATTTTGGTATCTTAGTATAAAAGAGTCTTTTAACTTCTTCCCATATCTTCAGTAAGAGTCTCCTAATAAGATGTTGTTTGAAGTACTTATGAATGTCAGCTTTTCCATACCATATAAATGCATGCCATCCCAATAGTAAATCATGTCCCTCTATCATTAATAGTCTAGTATTTTATGTAATCCATTGTCTTAACCACATCAGTGATGCTGCTTTGTAATATAAGAGCCAGTTTGGAAGTGCAAATCCAGCTCTTTATTTAGCATTTTGTAGTGCTTTCAACTTTATTCTTGGTTTCTTATTTTGCCATATAAATCGTGTCATCAGTCTGTCAAGTTCATTAAAATATTTTTTGATTATGAAGGATTGGAATGGTTTGAAATAAAAAGATCAATCTTGGCAAAAGATCAATCTTGGCAAAAAGTGGAGGGAAGTCTCAAGTGGAGTGCCACAGGGCTTGGTCCTAGGCCCGGTGTTGTTCAATGTTTTTATAAATGACTTGGAGGAAGACATAGAGGGGATGCTTATCAAATTTGCAGATGGCACGAAGTTAGGTGGGATTGCTAATTCTGAAGAAGACAGAGTCAGGATTCAAAATGATCTAGATAGGTTGAGACAAATAAAATGAATTTCAATAGAAATAAATGCAAAATCCTACACTTAGGTACAAAATATCAAAGGCATAGATATAGAATGGGAGGGACTTGGCTTGACAGCAACACATGTGAAAGGGATCTAGGTGTTCTGGTTGATCACAAGCTAAACATGAGCCTGCAGTGTGATGTGGCTGTGAAGAAAGCTAATGCAATCTTAGGATGCATTAACAGAAGCATTGTGTCCAGATCAAGGGAGGTGGGAGTTCTGCTCTATTCTGCTATGGTCAGGCCTCACCTGGAGTACTGTGTCCAGTTTTTGGCACCACGTTTTAGGAAGGATGTTGACAAGCTTGAGCGTGTCCAGAAGAGGGCAACCAGGATGGTGAGAGGGTTGGAATCCAAGTCTTATGAGGAAAGGCTGAAAGAGTTGGGTATGTTTAGCCTGGGAAAGAGAAGGCTTAGAGGGGACATGATTGCAGTCTTCAAGTATTTGAAGGGCTGTCATGTAGAAGATGGAGCGGATCTATTCTCTCTTGTTCCGGATTGCAAGACTAGATCTAATGGGTGGAAATTACAAGGGAGTCGTTACCAGCTAAATAAGAGGAGAAACTTCCTAACTGTAAGAGTGGTTGCGCAGTGGAACAGTCTGCTTTGGGAGGTGGTGGATGCTCCTTCACTAGACATTTTCAAGCGGAGGATGGATGACCATCTTTCGGGTATGTTATAGGTATATAGGGCTATCTTTCAGCTATGCTCCTGCAGAGTGCAGGGGGTTGGACTAGATGACCTGCAAGGTGCCTTCCAACTCTAACATTCTATGATTCTATAAAAATATTCATCTTTACTGTGGCTATTCTTTCCATCAGGAATATTTGTAGATTTTTCCATTTTCCCAGAGTTATCTTGATTTCTGATATAAGTTCCATATAGTTATCTTCCATCAAAGAGCTACATCTATTCATAAATATTTCACCTTTTTTAACTTCCAAACCTGATAGTTCTTGTAACTGTTTTTTTTTATTTTTAAATATATTTATTGGGTTTTTATGCTTAATCACACACAAACATATAAGACAACAACACACATAAATCCACATTGCAAATACTTTCTTCACACATCACAGTAATCATACATTTTACTTATATCTAAATGAGTTTTAAATTCATAAGAGAGGTTTTCATTACTTCACCCTGGATCATCACTGATTATTCTGATCACAATACTTTTCACCTAAGATATTTCTGCTATAACTCCATTTCTCAAAATAAATTGTTTAGTAAATCAACCCTGTATTTCTAATTATATCATTTAGTTCTTTCTACTTTTAAGATAGCTTACTAGATTCATACAGTCACCTGCCAGTTGCCCTACCTTTTACTTTAATAATTCCTATTAACTACCACTCTAATTTCTAACATAAATACCCTTACATATATAGTGAAATAACCAAAAATACTAATCTCAATCACTTTAAATCATCATAATGCTTCTATTATCAACAATAACTTTCATTTTCAATTAATTTATATTAAAGCAACCAAGAATTACCACAAAAAATTATATTTTTACAAAAAGCTTACATAAAACTACTCTCTAAAACATCCCCACTAATTTCATTCACATCCCTAGCTAATTGATAATTACTTCGTAATTACTGCCCCATTACTCCCAAACATGATTTTCAAGAAAGAAGAAAAAGAAAAAAAGGAAAATTTATATAACAAGATAACAACTACACATAAACAATTTCATTCCTAATAATACTTCTGATACCATCAATAAATTTCCTATTCAGTTAACCCATAAGACTACAGACAATAAATTTTACCATCACCCCCTAACTTCCATCACTCTAAAACATATCTTCCCTAATCACATTAAATTATATAACTAAATAATAACTTAAATACTATAAGTCATAATGATGCTTCTGATATACACACTTCATTTTCAACTGACTTATAATAATGCCTCACAAGCAGGTTTTACATTCACACTTTATCCTTATATTACGACCATCTTCTTAAAAAAGAAAAGAAAAATAAATATCACCAAATTACAACTGGTAGTTAACATTCATTACAGTGATATTATATTTCATTTCCTTTTTAGCTTGGTTTCTTCCATTTTCTGCTAAATGCCTCAGGTTTTTGTACTCCTGTACTTCATTTTCCAAATTTCCTTCCCCATGTTCCCTTACTTTAGGGTTTAATTGTTTGACACCTTTAGGTTTTTTTCCACCATTCTTTAGTTTTTTTCCTCTTTCTGGTTTTTTCTTTTTCCCCCAAGACGTTTTTGGCAAACGTTTTTCCCTGACTCTCAGTTTAGGAAGCACGCCTGTAGGAGTAGTCACCTCTTGTATCTCCTCTCCTATAACTACAGATTGTATAACATGTGGCTCTTCCTCATGATCCACTTCTTGGACTTCATCCCTTCTTTGTGATTCTTGTATTTGCTCTTCATTATCCTTCCCCTCCAAAGTTATACTTTGGGGGGTTTTCAAGAGATTCTCACATGCCAACTGAATTGCTTGACTGATTTCTTCTCTCAATATTTTTTGAAATTGCTCCCAAGTAAGTTCACACACTTTTGTACTTTCGTCTATCTCCTCATCAAGGTCCGCAGCCTCCATTTTTTTCCCCACTCCAACACTCCAGTAAGCGTAGCGTTTCAATTAAATGCCTTTAGATACATTTCCAGGGTTTTATAAGTCTCAAAAGAAAAATAGAGTTACTTTCAGCGTAGTCTCTTACCCCCATCTCGTCTCATCCAGTCCCCAAACAAGTCTTACAGCTGTTTTTTTCTCATCAAGCAGGGAATATCCGCAGGGGTTTAAACAGACCAACTTCATCAAATTCCACCAGGATGTCCACTCTTCACTGTAATGTGTGAACCCATTCAAAATAATAATAACACTTGGATTAAAAAGGCTGGCTGCCGCTATTGAGAAACATGGCGACCATGTCTCTGCTTCTTCGACGCTCCTGCTTCAAGGCGAGCCGGCTCCACCCCCATCCTTGCCAAAGACGCGGGGACCAGAAAAAGCCTCCTGTAACTGAGTCTCCCTCCAAGAGACCCAGCGAAGCCCACCCGTGACCCGGGGGGCTTCAAAAAGAACGTTGAAGAATCGGGCGGCTCGGGAGCTCCCAAAAAAAACGCCCGTCGCAGCGCCACACCAGAACCGGACTCCATCAGTTCCTGTAACTGTTGAATTTGATCTTTAACCATATTCTTCGTTAAGATTTTTGTTTTATTAAAATTAATTTTCAGTCCAGCCACCTGACCGTATTTCTGTAAAGTTTCTAAAAGTTGCATACTAGATTCCAATGGATTTTCTAGAATAACTGTAATTCTAGTCTTATTGCATTGTTTATTAGATGTCCCATCTGAACAACTGCATTGATTTACACTGTGTAATGCATTTTGAGTGTCAGTGAGAAAGGTAGACTATAAATAAATAAAATGCATAGGATCAGGCTGTGACTAGGATTCTTTTCTAAGTGAACAAACATATGGTCAGGCAACAGTGGCATGATCCCTGAGGTGTCCACAGGTAAGGGATCCCCCAGCAACTTTCCCTCTTCAAAGCAAACACCACAACCCTCCCCTGTGAATAAGATTCCTGTAAAGTAGCATATATTAGCAAATGAAGATTTGCACTCATTTACCTCTGGGCCTAAATCCCTTATTATTTGTCTCCTGTTCTGCCAAAAATTATTTCCGCAGCAGAAAGAGTTCTACAGGACTATCATAAAACAATACCTGTTCTCTCTATCCTTTTTCTTTACTTTCCTTTGAGTCTGCTACAACACCATTTTATCCCTTCATTCTTTAATCTCACTCTCTGCTGTACTCCAACATGATTTTACTCCCCCACCCCAGGCTTTTAAAATCAGCCTTGCTGACTGAGAATTCTGTTCTAGCCAATTGCATAGAGAATTCACCCTTGGAAGATTTATGAAAGGATTCACACCTCTTTACCTCAAATCCTTCCCGTTTAACACAGATAATTTACACTTGAAAGATGTGTGAAAGATTTCACACTAACCCCTAGTGCTGATTGGAGGGGCATGACAAATGATTGATGGGACACCACCCCTTTTTGCACCACTGTGGCTAGGGGCCTGGAACTTGGAAAGATATTTTTCTTGTGACGCCCACTCGTGATTCCTCTTTCCTGACCTCCTGAGTGAATCTTCCCTAACATTTTCCACGCTGGCAATATGAATGGCCCTGTCCCAGATTTGCATGGCTTCCACACACAACATATAGGTGATGGTGCTGCCGTAACAAAACTAATACCAGGACCATGAGGAGATGCTGCAAAGGTAGCAAGAGCATGTTGAATTCCTTGAAGCTCTAGAAGGTTAACATGCACTGTGGTCTCTTGGTGGGACCAATTGCCCTGACAATGTGCCTGCCATCCTAGAATGGAAGCATAAGTGGTGACTGAGATACCTAGAAACCAGTAGCCAAAACTCGTGGTCTGGGATGACCCACCACCAGGTTAAGGGCTGCAAAACCCTTCTAGAGATATTTAAGTCTTTCCTTCATGAGAGCTCCACAGGGTTAAATGCCCTAACAAACTAATTCTGTAGGGCCCACAAGTAGAGACATGCTAGAAGTTGACCATCTATAGCAGCTGCCATCATCCCTAATAGATACTGCTGAACGTCATGTCCTTGGGTAGAGTGATAATGATAGCTCAGAAAAGGAGAGATTAATCAATTTATGCATCCTAGACTTTAGTAGCAAGGCCCCACTATTGTGGGAATCTAATACTGCCCCAATGTAGGCTATGCATTGAGTGGGAGACAAGGAAGATTTGTTCCAGTTAACCAAGAGGCTAAGATCTTCAAGGGTTGTTACAGCCACCATAACATGTGAATTCGGAATGTCTCAGAAAGGAGCGACAATCAACCAAATATGGGAAAACATTACATCCCAAAATTCTCAGGTGGGCTACCAAAGGAGCCAGGCATTTACTTTACTTTAAGGATACTATTTGGCAAAGAAAGAGAAGAAGAATGACTGGAAAGCGAAAAAGAACTGTCCTTTCAAGGGAAAAAATGTCAGCAAAAGCTGCAAGTTCTCGGCAGCAGCAGAAAGAGGCCTGAGGAGGCAGGTGCGGTCCCCTCTCTTAACGCATAACTGTTTTGGCAAGAAGGCCAGTCAGAGGGGAGGGTGCCCTCTCGGGCTTTGGTAAACTTTGAAAACAGCTACTGTGGCAAATCAGAGCAGATCCCAGATGTGCAACAGTGATCATGACGAGCAACAGTAATGTTCAGGAGGGCATTTTCATAAAGGGGAAAAAATTGCAAGATAATAGAACAGTCCAGGAGGGAATAGGAATGTAGCTTACTGTAATGTTTCTCCTGTGTATCAGCTTCTTCTACATTTGTAATCCATTTTCTGCATTGTTTATGGTACATCAATGCTTAGACAGTTTTCTGTTTTCTAATTCTGTAATCATTGTCTTATTGCATTGCTTATGCTGTCAGCTTGTTGTTTATATTTTGTAGTCTGCCTTGAGTTTCAGTGAGATAGGCAGGCTATACATGAACAGATAATGAGTACTGTGGAACCCTGAGTCCTATCAGCCCCCAGACCAAAGGCACAATCTAACCAAACAAGTACCATCTGCGGAGAGGAAAGCAGCACTCATTTATTCTCCTCACTTCTGCCATTCAACATTTGGAAACTGATTACGATCTTGTTTAGATGAAGTCTAGCTCCAGTGGGATAACACACCACCTTCCTTGATCTGCAGTTGACAAGTGCCTTCTACCACATAGCCAACTTGGAATGTTCACCCTGCAAAAAGGCAACACTGGAACAAACATTGTTCTAAATAATTTGAGAAACACTGGAGAACAGACAGGTTTACAGCCGCCAGAAAGCAAACATTTTCACCCTGCCCTTCCTTCAGCAGCCCACGTTGTTTGCCTCCTCCCAACCATTTTACCTACTCTGCAAATTGACAAGCCGACCCGAAAGCACCCACTGACTCTGTGCTGAATGGCAATTTGATACTATCCACTATATACTGTCTGTCATGCCTGGATTCCAGAGCTTCCTGGTACACTGAGATTTGCTCCCCCTCTTCCAGAACTGTGAGTGAATTTTGCAGTGAATCCGAAGATTTCTGTTTGAGCTAAACATCCAAGAAATTTGGAAGCAGCCCCACTCCCAGGACATCAGCTAAAGCAAAGCACATCCCTCATTTCCACAGATTCGTCGTTTTTAGGCACTGAAACAGACAAAAACCTGTGCGTCTCAGGAGCGATGCAAGTGGGTTGTGGTGCAACATACACAGATGAAGACATGTGATGCAAAACACCCTTGATGTGAAGGAGATCTCACATTTAGCCAGACTGCAGAACTGAGAGTCAGCACCTGTCCACAAGTCAGCAGCAAACAAGAGGAAGGCCACCAAGAACAGACTGGCAAACAGGGAAAGCCTGTGTAGCTGCTTCAAAAAAGGAAAGAGGCACAACCAGAAAGCAAACCATCCCAACAAGGTGAGCAATGAGAAAAAAGATGAGAAGGAACTTTTTCCAGGGAAGAGGAGCTTATCTAGGTATAAAGTACTGAGACTGAAGCACAGCGTAGTGATTTCAGCTCATACTTTATTCATGCATAGGAGAACTTGAGATAACTTGCGGGACCCAAGGCCCACTTATATTCCCGTTCTTAACCACACCCAACACACCCACACCCACGATAGGTTTATTTACAAACAACTCCCCGTATTGGTTCCCAGTGGATCCGGGCTGGCCAGTTGGTTAGTTCTTGCATCCTTCGCTTCTATTGTCCTTGGATGCGAAGCTTCACCAGTTCGCATGGCCACGTGTGGGCTCGACCGCATGCACGGTCTCCCTGGGTACACAACACTAGGAAAGGGGGATACTCTGGAATCCAGCTCTGAGAGTGAAGAGGAGATGCAGACAGAAAAGGGGATTTACAACTGCAGGCAACACCCCCTACACACACAGAGTGTATACATTATAGCAAATGGCACTGAGTGCTCTATTCAGGAAAAAAATCTGCTCACTCTCTCTCTTAATAGATCATAAAATGTTTTAGCCCTTGTTCTTGAAAATGTACTTGAAAGCATACAAACAATGCCTGGGGAGATTCCAGAAGCCAGATGAACTGCTTCAATGCTCTTGTTTCTTCCCATGAAAAAGGAAATAAATCATACAAATAAGAAACCAGGCATATTTGCCTGATTTTTACCATTTACACAGGTTGGACTCTTGCTGTCCTTCTGGGGTACCTGGGTCAAATGGATGTTCCTGCACCTAGTCCCAATGGACAGTCGGGCTACTTCAAAAACATTTAAAAGTTGCTTCAGAGACAGGGCTGAAAACAGGGTGGGGAATAGGTACTTTTCACAAGGGTCCAGACAGAGTATGTAATTGTGTCCTGATACCCCAGCTGAGGCTGCAAGCCTATCATCAGAACATTGTCTACTTGTGAAGAGAAAAGACTGTCCTTTTACAACTCTCATGAGATTGTATGGATGAACAGTACATGTTACACATTTGCATGGGCCCTGCCCACAGAGAAAACATTGCAAGTCAATCTAAAACTAGGCAAATTTCTGTAGTAAGGGTGCCAAGTTGGAAGTTATAACAGCCACGGCCACTTATAGGAAGCAACCTTTGGCCAAGAAATTCATTTTGCCACTACAAGGGGAACTCAGAAGCAGGAGGTTTTTTTAAAGGCAGGAATTTAATCTGTGATCAGCCACTCCCAAACCTTAAACTAAGGCCTTTATCAATGGAGCACTATCAAATGTATTTTGACTTGTTTTACAAACACCAGTAAATACTAGTGCTAACTTAAATACAGACAGAGAGGTGAAATGCAAAGAGCATCAAGGGACCCAGCCAATGATCCCAGAATTGGCACACTGGCTCCAGGTTGCCCAAGACTGCCCCCCCGCCCAGAAGATCAACAGGGGGGAAAAACATTTTTAGATGTGTCTAATATTAGTACATATCTGTTTGCTAATAAAAAAAATCCAAAGTCTAGCACCACAGAAAGCTGAACAATACAACTGCATAAACCAAGAACTGCTGCACAGGATCAGACCATTTCCAACAGTGGACAGTAGGGCGGCCAAGTGGGGGCGGGTGGCGGGTAAACCCCGCTTTGGAGGCCTGATTTCTGCCGCTGTGGAATCGGGCCCCGGGGGGCATGCTGCCCCCCGAAGTGCAGCATGGCTGCATCACCGGAGGTGACGCAACCACGTTGATCACGTTGGGGGCGTGGCCCCAATCGTCGGAGGGAAAACTCTATGGTTTTCCCTCCGACGATTGGGGCCACACCCTCAACGTGTCAACGTTGCGCGTCACTTCCGGTGACGTGCTGGCGGCGCGCGCACGTCCATCGACAGCTTCCGGAGCTCGGCGAGGCTCCCCTGCCGCCAAGGTAAATAGACTTGGCAACCCTAGTGGACAACTACACACAAGCAGGGCGGGATGGAGTAAATGGGCCTTTCCCCATTTGACTTTTGTATTTGGTACTTAGGGATATACTGATTCTGAACATGGAGGTTCTATAACTTCACAGAAATCCTTCCTGTTCTTGCCATTTATTCTGCTGGTCACATGGAGTGGGAGAAGAACCTTCTAAGGGGTGAAGAATGGTTGGACCTCAAGTGTAATAGAAAGGTTTCTATTTGTTCAGGCACCATAGATGCATTTAGAAGGGTTTGCATAAGATTTTTGTAAAGGACTCAAAAGCAGCAATTCAGCAGGCATTTCCTGAGAATTCTGATAGCACATCCCACCAAGTGTAGATGTGACTATAGCAAACATTTACAAATGGATTGCCTTGTCTACACAACTTAACCCAGTTGCACATGATTGCTACAGGAAAGCAATAGTATAGGTGCGGTCACACATGCCAGATAAAATGGGGGGGGGGAGGCTATTTACTCTGGAGGAATTTGACTTGTAGTTGCACAATCACATCTCCCTTCGAAGCTGCGGGCATAGTCCATCAGTGTGTGATCAGATGCATCTGCGGGTGAGTCATTGGGGGGGGGGGTTGTGCCATTTTTCCCCTATGCACTTAAACAAGGAATTGATGAACTGCACCTTCGCACTGAGGGCTCCCTATGGAGTTTGTGATGATGCACATACTGCGAAGGGGGGGAAACAATGTCACGGAGTTGGGATGGCCTGATCAGACCATCCCGACGGCATGAGAGTGCGCTGGAGTGATCAGATGGGGAAAGTCCGTCTGTGGCCCATTGCAACCCATTTACTACCCGATTTTCCTCCGCTTCTGCAGTGGAGCAAAATGGGTTGCCGACGGCTGCAGGGTGCTTCCCAGATGTTGTTGTCTGATCGCGCCCTTATATCCACCCGGCATTCACACCTATGCACCAAAGAGTGATTAACACATAGAATTCACTGCCACAGGAAGTGGTGGCGGCTATCAGTGGCTATTAGCCACAAGGTATAGATAGGGACTCTGGGGCAAGTGATGCTCTGTCTTCTTGGTGCTTGGGGGGGTCAACAGTGAGAGGGCTTCTAATGTCCTGATGGCATTGGTATTTCTGGCCACTGTGTGATACAGAGTGTTGGGCTGGATGGGCCTTTGGCCTGATCCAACATTGGCGTCTCTTATGTTCTCTAATGTCCTTATGATTCTGAATGGTGCCTTAAAGCATGTGATATAAATGATGCTCTTGGGATTGTCTTTAAACAGTTAAAAATGGTAAAAAAGATAAATAATTTAGGTTAATCCACTATGTTCAATGTAATGTAAGGATTTTAGACTAACACTTATATAAGCTGATGTAATGATCTCCTATGCTTGGGGTTTTAGTCATTAGTGGTTTTCTTTCCTTTCTCCTTAGATGTAGATGTTCCCTCCCTATTTTTTCATTGTAATTTGTAGTTTATAGAAAAAGCAATAAAATTTATATTGACGTCTATATTTTTAAATGATGTATTTTATTCTATTACTGTAAAATGTATACGGCTTATCAGTTTTTGGAAGCCGCCCTGAGCCCGCCTGGCGGGGAGGGTGGGGTAAAAGTGAAATAAAATAAAATAAATAAATAAAAATCCCCTCCGGGGGGCATAAAAAAAGGAGTGCCTCCTAGTGACCAGTGGGCACCTGGTGGCCACCCTTTCCCCCAGACCTCCTAGTCCAGCACCTCATCCTTCTACCGCCTGTTCTTTCTCCCCCCATCATCTTCTTTCATTACAGGTGATGCATGGAATGGTGGTGCTTGGGGGGGTCAACAGTGGGAGGGCTTCTAATGTCCTGGCCCCACTGGTGGACCTCCTGATGGCACTGGTATTTTTGGCCACTGTGTGACGGAGTGTTGGACTGGATGGGCCTTTGGCCTGATCCAACATTGGCATCTCTTATGTTCTTATGTCGGGTCTAATTGTGTGTATGATGGCAGCCCGAGATACCCAATGATGGATGGATGTCTAGTGAAATTAAGAGGAGCACAGTGTTCCAACCAGTCAGATCTTCTTAATTACTGTTTCCACAACAAAAGCCAAACATAGTGTGCTATCACACAAATGAAGACTAAGGGTTACTGCCTGAGTTACAACGTACAGCTGCCAAAATTTAGCTACATGCAAAGTTACTTGTTTGGGTTCATCTCTTAGTAACCAAAAAGACTTAGTATCAGTTAGGTCTTCAGAGGAATGCATACGGCTCCTTGAGCCAGACCTGGCATCAGTTATTTGATAGTTCCATTACCACCTCCAAATCACACCAGCATATTATTGATGAGAGCTGCACTATTTAACACAACTGTATTATTTACTCTTAGGCTGCAGTGACTTAGCGGTTAAGATGCTGAGCTGCAGACCGGAAGGCCTGTAGCTCAGCAGTTCGAGCCCCTAATGCCGAGTGATGGAGTGAGCTCCCATCTCTGGTCCCAGCTCCTGCCAACCTAGCAGTTTGAAAGCAAGAAATTGCAAGTAGATAAATAGGTACCACTTCAGTAGGAAGGTCACAGCTTTCTGTGTGCCTCGGCATTTAGTTATGACCATGGAAATGTCTTCGGACAGCACTGGCTCTTCAGCTTGGAAATAGAGATGAGCACCACCCCCTAGAGTCGGATTCAACTAGCTTTCAAGCAAGGGAAACCTTTACTTTTACCTTATGTTTTGAAAAGTATGCAGACGGAGAGTGATTTCAGCTAAGCATACCTTTAGTTAGTTCAGGACAAAGACAACTGACCAGCTCGCAGGCCGGTTTATATGCATTCAGAAAACCCGCCACCAAGGACACCTAAACACACCCCCTACTCCCGAAAGGCTATTTACAGTAACCGGGCGACCATTGGTCTCCCGGCTGGGAAGCTAGCCCTTTTGATTGGGCCGGCTAGGATCCTTCGGATCCATTGTCTTTCGACTGAAGCTACAGATGAATTGTGCCTGGCCAGCCCGGGCAAGTCCGGGCATGTCAGGCTGAATACATTACATGTTTAATCTTACTGTGTTCTATAGAGCTTACGCCAAGGTAAGTGTGCATAGCAGTATAACTTTAAACAGCTCTTAAAAGCCTTTTGGTGGATGATAAACTGCCCTGATGAAGAACCCGGATTTATAGAAGTAAGCATTAACTACAGCTGGCAGGAGGAGCTTCCTCAGAAGAGCCATTCCCACTTACTTCTCCCTCCCCTCCCCCAGTAACACTGGTTAGGACACACCATGTTGGTGGACAGTGGAGTCTTTGGAGAGAAAAAGTAAGAGGAAAGTGTCTGATCATGCATCAGCTAAACAAAGGTTCTCTTCTTTCAAAGCTTCTTATTATGCAAGCCCATGCAGGTTAATCCCTTAACCTGTTAAAATTAATTAGCTTAATTCAGTATGATTTCTTGAACTAGGGGGCTCCATAATGGCCAACCTTAAGGGCCAGACCAGTTGGAGATTAGGAAAGACCTGCTGAAATTATGTCATGGAAAGTCAACATGGATTAATGTTCCCTACATCCAAAGAGCTGCACACTAAGAGCGGTGGTCCATCCCAGGCCTGCAGCCAGAAATTTGGGGAGAGACTTCCAAGGCTACTTGGGTAGAAAGCCACCTGCAAGTTTCCTGTCGTAAGAACTCAGTAACAACAGAGATGAGAAGGCTCCCCCAAAACCTACCAGTGATTTCCCCCCAATTTTTCTCATGGAAAAACAGACGTTTTAAAGGTCTTTTTCAGGAATGAGTGAAATGCTTTAAGACAAGGTTTTTATTCACTTAATATATATATAGCATAAATTTGAAGATTTTTTTTTATTTTTAGTTTTTCCAACAGAAAAACTGGGAAGACTTGGAAAGCATCAAAATGCCCCCCCCCCTTTGGGATAATGGCACTCAGCACAGAGCTGCATCACAAAGCTCTCTCCTTTTAAAAGGTAAAGGTTCCCTTGCTCGAAAGCGAGTCAAATCCGACTCTAGGGTTGCGGTGCTCATCTCCGTTTCAAAGCCGACGAGCCAGCGCTGTCCAAAGATGTTTCCATGGTCATGTAGCTGGCATGACTAAACACCAAGGCGCACGGAACGCTGTTACCTTCCCACTGAAGTGGTACCTATTTATCTACTTGCAATTTCTTGCTTTCGAACTGCTAGGCTGGCAGGAGCTGGAACTAGAGACGGGAGCTCACTCCATCATGCGGCACACTCGGGTCTCAAACTGCTGAACTACCAACCTTTCACAGCCTGCAGTTTAGCATCTTAACCACTTGAGCCACCGCAGCTCTCTCCTTTTAGTCTTTTTATTTTTAATTTTGTTGTTGTTGAAGCTCTAGAAACAGAACAAGATTCATTATCTCAATCTCAACCAAGTAATAACTTTCAGGATTCTTACAATTCTCCTAAATTATTTGAAAAAAAGGAATCAGCCCAGCCAAGCATTACTGAGGAATGTGAACTGTATTCAGACTGTTTAAAAGAGTACCTATTAAAGTTTGTGTATGGCATGGGTGACTCCATCTTTGTTACATGCTTTGATGGAATAGGCCTGCTTGGACTTGCAGACTCTGTTCTGCCCAACCACTCCTTGGGTTATGAACTCCTAGTGGGGTTTACCACTTCCTTCCACTATGGTACTCACTGCCACCACCTGCTCGTTTTAGGGATTTCTCATTGGGATGAACAGGAATCCCAGTTCCCCTTCCTGTTTCTGAGGCATGGCCTCGGGGTCTCCTGCTACACAGCACCTGGTTACCATGGGGACCAAGTTCAGCTTTGAGGCTCCCCTGGAGAAATAGTTACGTGCTCAATAACTGCTCCCCTCCGAACCCGGGAGTGTCCTAGCATGTCCAGAGATGGTGGGGGGATCTCTGTGGTACGGAGATTAAAGGCCAGTCAGTTCTTTCAAAGTCAAAAAATAATTTATTAAAAGTAAAATATTTGGACTTCCAGTCTATGGCGGCGCGCTAAGCAGTCGCACTCCCGGACCTCCCGGGGGTGAAGCTGCACACAGGCAGAAAGGGGGGGGAATGCATCGCACCCCCACAGGGGTCTGGCGAAGGACTCCTGGCCAAGGGACTCTTGAGATGTCGCCTCTTCGCCAGCACGATGCTGGGGAATCGAGGCGCTTCTACGTCCCCATGGTCCCTCTGCCGAGTGTCCGCAAGGAACTAGTGACGCTGACTGGGACATGCGCAGGAGATCGAGCGGCTAAAACCGAAAGCAAACTGAGGTTGGATGACTGAGTATGAACGTGAGTCGGATTAGAGCAATTTTGTTAACACTTAACACTGTTTTTGCAAAATCATACCACTCCATACAGATGGATATTACCCGAAGGCCTTATCTTCAACTACAGTGGGGAAAAAAAGAAAAGATTGACTCTGTTCTTAAAGCGAAAATATTCCTGAAGCAACAACAGAAAGCGAGAGGACAAAAGTGGAGGAGGAGGAAGAGAAAGAGGAAGAGGAAGAGGAAGAGGAAGAGGAAGAGGAAGAGGAAGAGGAAGAGGAAGAGGAAGAGGAAGAGGAGGA